>NC_087203.1:97436223-97466223 GCF_015104395.2 Macrobrachium nipponense
AGTAATAATTTGGAAACTCGCATTAATTGTCAGAATGATTGAGGAAATCTCTGAGATAAACATAAATCTTTACTTTGAGGTTTGGCATTTGTGCTTAGGATTGATGATGAACAGAACAGCAGTGCTGCATCAGATGACGGTCTATCATTCATTTTGATATATTGCCACGGCTGACTTGCTCCATCTATCTAGATGTCTGTGTATCCTTTCTGAGTCTCTGTACTTATAATCGTTTAATTTCTTTCAATAATTGTATAATATAAATATATATATATATATATATATATATATATATATATATATATATATATATATATACTATATATATATATATATATATATATATATATATATATATATATATATATATATATATATATATATATATATATATATATATATATATATATAGTATATATATATATATATGAATATGTAGTATATATATATATATATATATATATATATATATATATATATATATATATATATATATATGAATATGTATGTATATATGTGTATATATATATATATATATATATATATATATATATATATATATATATATATATATATATATATATAGTGTATGTCTTGCCTGCGTTTCTGTGCGTGTGTGTGAGTGAAAGGGTGGGTCAGAATGTTTTGAAAAGGTTTGGCCATGAAGAATATTTGGAAAACAAAAATGTAAACTTTGGAAAAGGAGGGAGTGTTTACAAAGGTGTTTGTAAGGGTTTCGATGTTCTCCTAAGGGGCATTCACCTCGGTGGCCGTGAGTTCGATTCTCGGGCATTTCAATAAGGGGTGAGAGTAGTGTATTTCTGGTGATAGAAGTTCACTCTCGACATGGTTCGGAAGGCACGTAAAGCCGTTGGTCCCGTTGCTGAATAACCACTGGTTCCATGCAACGTAAAAACACCATAGAAGCAAACAAACAAACAATCCTAAGGAGTTTTTGTGTATCCGTATCAAACTAAACGTGTATAAAATTTCTTTCTACACGAGATAAAGCATTCCAGTTGAAGTTGTGAACATGACCGTTATCATGCCTTCTCTTTTCTCATCTAATGCAGTTGTACGCCAATGCAAATGGACTTACTTAGCACTGCATTCTGGCAAATTAACAATTTTCCCAACACTGCGTGCTTCCGGCTTTCATAAGAACAGTCTGCTCTTTAGACCCTTGCTCCAGTTTGTGCATGATGGTGTTTGTTTATCCAGTAGCATTACGAGAGAGCCGTGTTATCGGAAAAGCTAAACATGTCATGGGATATTGGCTCCATTAGTGGAAGTGTGTCGACCTGTCACTAATGATGTATGAATCGGTTGGGACAAGAGAAAACTTTTATGCCCCGAGAACTGTAAAAGTTTAGAGAGAGAGAGTAGAGAGAGAGGCGATGTCCTGATCAATTTGAAACTGGTTAGGATTTATACGAGTTTAACATATATATATATATATATATATATATATATATATATATATATATATATATATATATATATATATATATAATATATATATATATATATATATAATATATATATATAATATATATATATAATATATATATATATTATATTTTGTATATATATATGTGTGTGTGTGCATATATATACAATATATATATGCATACATACGCAAACACACAAACATTTACAATGTGATAATGAAGTGTCACAATTATTACCCTCCTTTTCTCTCTGGATAGCATTTGAATCTATTCCCTATTATCAACAAACGAGCAGCTGTAGCTTCACTCTTCAGTTTACGTAATGACGGATTCGTTTGGGCAGCTGTTTGATGAGATGATACTTTCCTTTAGTGAATTAGACATTTTCATTAATGTTGCTAGGTCAGTTATAAATTTAATTCCTCCACTTCCCCCTGCTCGTGCGTCTAATAATTTTGGTATTCTCAAAACGTTTACTGGTTGAGTTTTGGAATATTTTCCCTATTATCAACATAGGGAAAGCCAGCATATCATTATTATACCCTATATATTGTCTCTCCTAACGTTACTGTGTTTGTCATTTATAATCATGATCTTTTTTATTGTTGATATCGTAACATTATGTAAGAAATCGCTGTTATACAACTGCAATAGCTTTTTTAATTATAATGAGTGGTTAATTTATGTGAAATGAATTAGGTTCGATAAAGAAGGGTCTTCCCTTGTTTACGTATTTAAATGATATTCCGTCAACCATTCATTTCACACCAAAAAGTATGTATTTGATATTTTTTAATATGTAATGAGATCATTATTTTTATATCCCCCGGAACCAGATAATATCATTGTCTCGCGTTTTATGGTATCTGTTCTTTTATTTTTCCTAGTTTTCCCAGAGATCGCTATCTCATTATGCAAGACATTATCCAGTGGTAATTTGTTTCGAAGTTTTATGATGGTGATTTTTGCTACATTATCCTCTTTTCACTTTTTTCTTTCTTTCTCTTTGGACCATCTCCCCTATCTTGTTCTCATATTCAAGATTTGTTTCCAACGAACTCTTCAGTAAACATTATATGCATTAACCTTCTTCTTGAAGGCAATCATATTACTTGTTCCCTTTTTTTCTATTTTAGTCCTTATGAATAAGATCATTTCTATCACCTGCCAGTTCTACTCTCGTCTTTCTTTGGCCCATGTAACAGCTCTCTTGGGTTTTCTCTGCTTCGAAAGTTTGTGTCTACTACAACCCTGGTTTTATCACTATTCGTTTTTTTGGTTTCCGTCTTTTTCCCGTCTTTATAACTTCCTTCTATGCCTCCATAAAAATTTTTCTTGCTCTGTTTGAGCTCAAATAAGAACCTTCTAGGAATCGTTTTTATATATGCTTTTTGCAACATTTGTAACATATTTCCATAATAGTATAATAAACACTTTTGGGGGTTTTGTTGACGCTCCTACTTTTGCAATGTATTTGTGGCTTTTTTTTTTACCATCCACTGATTTTGTCCATTTCATCCAGTTTTTGCGGATTGTTGACCACGTGGTCAGGTCGACGAGGTGACCTCGTCGTGATTTTGGTATCGCGGGTTCGTTTCCCGCTCCTGGACATCATGATTTCTTCAAATTTCTTTGAGGTGGGAGCTGAAGGCTTTGTAGCGACACGCGTATCCAGAAAAGAGCAAAGAATTTGAGAAGTTAAGAGGGCATTGTGGCTATTACAATTTCATATGTATCTGGTTAAACTGACCAGTAGATTCTACGTATATATATATATATATATATATATATATATATATATATATATATATATATATATATATATATATATATATATATATATATATACTATAATGGGCGTAATGTCTGTCTGTCGTCTGTCATTCAATCACGGCCAAACGGCTGGTCAGATGGGCATGAAACTTGGCAGAGTTATGGTGGGGCTCCTAAGATGGTTTGCAATGGGGTTTCATCCAACCTACCCCTCTCCTTTGTAGGGGGTGGGGGTGAGAAGGGATTCCCTGAAACGGAGCTGTTTCTGGCCGTGAACGAGGCTGGTTATTCCCAGACTTAGTTACTTTACGATTTTTCATACATAATTTCTTACAACTTCCCCGGAGAAAGTCGCGAATATTTCAGCTCGGACACAATAGAAGTTGAAAATTATCATTAACATCCGCAAGATTTTTTGAATAACTTAAATCCATCGGGACTGCCAGTTCACAAAATAACGTTGAAGGAGTACTGCCCGGTAATGTTGCTTCGGAATTTCGATCCTGCCAATGGACATAATAAAAAGGAAACTGACAAGTTCCTACTTTCTACTCTTTTTTGGAAGACACAGGATCATAAGAGCATTTATCAGTAGCCACAACGCACTGACATACAAGTTGCGTCTTTGCAGTAACATAATGAAAAGAAAGATACTTTATTATGTATCACCGTGCAAAGTAATTGACAAAGAAACGAACCAATCAAGATCCCTGTTCCGTTAAATGAAAGTCACCGACAAGAGAGAGAGAGAGAGAGAGAGAGAGAGAGAGAGAGAGAGAGAGAGAGAGAGAGAGAGAGAGCCATTTAACGACATTAATGCACTACAATTTTATAATTTTATCTTGCTATCGAAAAATGAGAGAGAGAAAGAGAGCGGAGATAATTTGTGATTTGAGAGCTAAGTAATCCGATAATCCCATCACCGTCTTCGTTACTTGACTTACATGGAGAGAGAGAGAGAGAGAGAGAGAGAGAGAGAGAGAGAGAGGAGAGAATCATTAAAAGGGGGTAAACAATAATGAATACAAACTTCTTTACGTTCATTGATCATCCCTTCACTTACTTTAAGAGAGAGAGAGAGAGAGAGAGAGAGAGAGAGAGAGAGAGAGAGAGAGAGAGAGAGAGAGACTATTCGTGTAATCGCCCTTATTTTAATATTGCTGAACAAATAGTACATATAAATTTTTCACTTCTGCACCCGTATTTTATCACCCATCGTAGATGGGTAAGTTTGCTAGTATATATAATATATATGTATATATATGTATATGTATATATAATAACTAATGAAATTACATATTCTTGTTGTTTTATATTTTTTTAATCGAAGGTCTGGGTATAAGTGATACCTAAGCGTGTAATTTCTGTGTGGGCTTCCTTTTCCTGTGATATAGTGTTTATTTCGAGTTGCTTCTCATATGGTGTCCCTGAGCCAATTTCAATTCTAATTTCTATTCACTCCCTCTCTAATTAGTACAATTATACTTAATTGGTTCTCAGAGGATTTTCTCTTGTGTAGGAAATTTGTTAGGTAAATATAAGAGGACGGTATGCAGATGAAACCGAGAGAGAGAGAGAGAGACGAGAGAGAGAGAGATAGAGAGAAGAGAGAGAGATAGAGAATTTAAAAGGCTTTCTTGATTATAAAGTACTTAACTTCATAGTCTTTTTAAAAGTTTTAATTGTCCGATCCCAGCAAGCCAACCCCCTTACTTACGTGAACTTTGAAACATCAGAAATATATGGAATTAAGCACTTAAACTCCTGGTGATTCAGAAACAGCAAAGCGCTCAAAAGCACAAAGTCCCGTTTTACTCCTTAATCAAGTGCGAAGATTGGAAGGCGCAAAAGCAAACGGGGTTCCAAATTGAAGGTCGAAAAGTAATGGCATTAATAATTTTTTTTTAAATCCCCCGTCACTTTTATCAGCGCTGATTAACTGCATTTAGCTGAGGGACTGTCGGACTTTATCGTTTTTTTTGTTTTTTATACGTGGGTGTCATGAGCAAGGCAAATCTGTTTAGATCTAAACTGGGTCAAAGAGAGTCGTTTGGAAATCATTCATTGATCATTCATAGTTTAAAGGAGAGTGTTATTGCAGGTAAAAATGACGTTGCTTCAATAAACTGAATGTTTTCATGATTTTTTAAATTCTATTTTGATTTCATCCTTTCTCTTTTGCTTAAAAATGTAATGATACAATTAGGTGTTTTAAAATATTATACTTTAAAGTTACAGGAATAATTTGATTTGGATTGCAGAATTTAAAGCATCTGTTGTCAAATCTGTCAATCACGTACATATATATATATATATATATATAATTATAATATATAGAATATTATTATATATTATATATTATTAATTGTATTATAATGTATATACTTGTATATACATTATATTTTATATATATATATATATATATAATATATATATATATATATATATATATATATATATATATATATATATATATATATATATATATTATAAATAATTATCACATCGAACCGTGATCCATTTATATATCAATTCAAGCTACAAATGTCCTTTAATATCTAAATTGATATATAAAGGATCACGGTTCGATGTGATAATTATTCATAACAAAAGGCTACGTGCTGTCAAACGCTCGAATTGGCTAACATGGTAGACGGGGTTTCATATCGATTCTAATTACGAAAGCACCGAGATCGAGGGTGATTGTAAGGTCAGAATCGATATGAACTTATAGCGTCTCTGTTGGCTGAATGGATAGCGTCACTGACTGTCCTGATTCAGTCCCCGTCCACTTGGACGGTGGTTCGATCCCATGGGGGGACGAAATTATTATCAACTAAAAAAAATTCCCCTTCGGTACATATATGAAAATATATCATTTGGGAGGTAAAGTGAATTTAGATATTAAAGGACATTTGTAGCTTGAATTGATATATATATTATAATGTATATACTTGTATATACATTATATATATATATATATATATATATATATATATATAATATATATATATATATATATATATATATATACACAATATATATACATACATATATATACGTGTAAGATATTAATAAACATACAGCGGTTATCTTCTACCAAGACTGTGATTACCTTCCCATACACTCCATGCGTGCTGAGAAGCGCCTCAGTGGCGTGGTCGGTATGGTCTTGGCCTGCCACCTCGGTGCCCGCGAGTTCGATTCTCGGGCATTCCATTGAGGTGTTAGAGATGTGTATTTCTGGTGATAGAAGTTCACTCTTGATGTGGTTCGGAAGTCGCGTAAAGCTGTTTGTCCCGTTGCTTAATAACCAGTGGTTCCATGCAACGTAAAAACATTATACAAACAAAAAACATGCTTGCTGAGTTATGGGTAAGTCCTTGCGCTGAATGCTTCCACAATTTTTGCGTTTGGTTTTGATAAGCAGGGGGAGAGCAAAGTAATGTAAATTTAAGGATAAGTGGCTACGGGTTCCAGGAGGCAACAAAATGAAATTCACAAAAATAAAGTGTCCTCTTTCTCACAATCAATGCAACTCCATGGTTTTAATTGCCAATGTGTCATATAAACGATTATCTCCGATTAAGTTACCGGTAGGAATCAAGTTTGTAGACTGACTGTAATAATTTACGAGCATGATTTTTTCGTAGCCTATGAGAATGTGCTTTGTAATGAGAATTGGCATACTTGTATGTGGATGAAACTTTTCGTCTGGGAAGTAGGGGGTTATGAGGACTCAACAGCGACTGCCAAAAATAGGTTTTTCCTGCGCCAACACCTGTTTTTTGATAGCGTAGTCGCTGTCTCGCCCTCAAGGAGCTTTACAAAGAAATTGACAGGTGACGAAATGTTCTCGAATTTCAATCCCAACAACCCAAAAACATTGTTGGTCCAGGCTCAAGCCACAGGTTTCAATGCTCCATTCATTATCCCAGATACCTTTAGATTTGGTAGCAAAGAACAAGAAACTAAGTTTAAGGTTTCAAGTATCACATGAACTCCTGTGTATAAAAAAAATGATAGGACTGTTGACAAAGTCCTTTAGGTTAGAACTAACAAAAATGGAACAGCATTTAAGAGTAGAAAGAATTGCGACTATGAAGAAAGCTTAGAAGAATCAGGAAAGTGAGGAGAAATGTAAGAATACAAGAAAAAGCAAACCCAAACCAGGCGTGGCCTTAAGATAAAAGTTAGGAGGGCAAGAAGGTGGTTCTGTTATTTTAGGACTAAAGCCTTTGTGCCATAATCTTCCACAGTCTTGAACTTGAATTCGGTGTTCTTTAAGGTGCACTCATGCACAATGTAGGGATTTTCCTTCCCAAGGTGTACTGGGAAGCCATACGTTGAGCATTTACATTGCTTGGTGGTTCTTTCAAGCGAAACATTCACTCTGAACGTATCTTCCATTTTTCGGTCACTCTTCTCAAATACATTCCCTATATTTATTTTTCGATTTATTGCAATTATTGTTTATTTGGTCTTTGGCTTTGAAATATGACGCATTATTAAGGACCGTTCTCTCTCTCTGGTTTTAGTTTCCTTTTGATTTTGATTTCAAATACTATTGGTTTTTTTAATTAAGTCACTGTACGAAATTACTCATCTTGTTTTGTACTGAATTTTCTTTTCTTAAAATTTATGATATTAGCTTTATTTCGTGTCATACTGTTTGTGATCTCTCTTGATATAATAATAATAATAATAATAATAATAATAATAATAATAATAATAATAATAATAATAATAATATAACAATTATTATTATTATTATTATTATTATTATTATTATTATTATTATTATTATTATTATTATTATTATTATTATGCCTATATGTACATTTCAATTATTTTCTCATTGATAGGCCCTGTAGATGTGTACGACCGTTATCAGATTTATGCCCTGTTGCCACTACTAGCGATTTCATATTTTGAATTATTCTTTGTTGGTTGTCAACATATGATGTATATAGTTGCAAGCTGTCTGTCTTCAGATTTTTATAACAATTTTCATACCCGACCTCGAAGTAAAGGAAAAATTCTAGCACACTAAAAAGGAGCCGAAATATTTGCAACTGAGACCAATATCATTTATACTTCAATTTTAAATATTGGCTCTCTCTCTCTCTCTCTCTCTCTCTCTCTCTCTCGCCGCGCGCGCGCGCGCGGGGCTAGCGATAATCCTGTAAGCGGGCCCCTATTAAGTCTCGCCTTGACTGGCCGCCGAAGTTAAGTTAATTTCGATAAAAGTTTTCTCAGTAAAAGGAGAGACGCTGGACGCCCAAATCTAAGATTCATCTCCGGGAACCTGTTAGCTCTTGCGCTCTTATGATTTCATTACCTCCTTCTTTGTAATGTTTCTCAGTTAACAACAGAAACGAGTTCGTGACCTCTGTGCGTCTGTGTGCGCAGTAGCAAGAACAGTAAATAGTAAGGATCATAATATTATTGATGAAATATTAATGGGTGTGACAGTAATGTTGATATCACCAATTATAATTATTAATAATAATATGTAGTGAGAGAGAACGTGTTTCATATGAATGCATGCTTCCATGCTACTCTTATTTGCGTTAGATTTGAATCATTACGTGATGAGATTAAACGTCCTGATTAATTACAATTCGTTAGTTGTGCCTTTCAGGATCTCGTGTAATTCTTCCTTCTTACGCCTCCTCATATCCTCTGCTTTGTTTTCATACTCCCGTTACTCTTTATGGATTGCTCCCTTACCTTCAAAATAAATCCATGATGTATTTCACGTTTAATCCTCACAATCGCTATCATCTTTTTGAAACGTTGATGATTGAAGTAGGGTAGTAATTGATATGCCTCTGCCGATTTTGTGATTGGTTCTCGATGTTCGTGAAAGAGAGAAGATTGGCTGGTCAGTTTTCTATAATATAGTGGCAGATGAAAGAATGGTTTACTTTCTGAAGTTTCAGTCGTCGTTCTCGTTCTGTTGTTTCGTAACAGAAGATTATTTTCATCATTGTAAATCTAAATTGCTTTATGTCAAAGTCAATAAAACAGGTCGATTTTCCAGTGCTGATATTGTTCGTGTGTTGGTTTGCATCTGGAATAAAATGATTCATTACTGTAGACTACAGACATTATTTTCCTATTCCTTTTTTCGTCTTAAAGTAAACATTCTTTTTATTTACAAGATACTTTGTTGATGTTGCGAAAATTTCATTTGGCCTTGCGGTTTTTTTGATATAACATACTACATTCGTTATGCTGAAAACATATATATAATTTGCGCCGAATGCGGAAGTATATTAACTGTCAATGTTTTCTTTAAACATTAGTGCCTTTCATCGAAGTTTTCTGATACAAAAATATTGTGTTATTGTGGGATGTTATCTTGCTCTTTGGTGTGGGATTATATCATTACCCAGGTTGTTATGTTTTCATTTGTGCTAATGCTTGATCAGTCCTTATTTAATAAAGAAGCTAATCACTATTTCTTTGTTGAAAAGATATATCATCGCATAAAAGGTCAGTTTGCTTTTTGGTTGGAAGTCTCTTTTGTCTTCAGTGTGATGGGTATCAGTCATTGAGAAATGTTGTAAGTGCTGACATGGCAAATGAAAACAGTTTGATATTAGATATAAAACTATTGATTGTCAGAACTCCGCTTTGTTGATTATAATAGCACATACTCTTTAAATTACTATTTTATATATATATATATATATATATATATATATATATATATATATATATATATATATATATATATATATATATATATATATATATATATATATATATATATATATATATACAATATATATATATATATATCATATATATATAATGATATCTACTATACATATATTATATATATAGATATATATATAATATATATATATATATATATCTATATATATATCTCTATATATATCATATATATATATATATCTATATATATATATATATATATATCTATATATATATATATATATATATATATATATATATATATATATATATATATATATATTACGTTTCTGTGGGACAAAAGGATTGTTTGTCTATCGTATAATTGCTTTTTAATTTTATCGGCTTTTAAGGAGATTAGTTGAATGCGTTTATGTATTCATTTTTTTTTTGTTATTAACCCGTAACTCAGCTGGACTCTTAATAAAAAAAATAAAGTGGTAATCAAATTAAATAAAACTGAATGAATCCTTTTCTCATCATGGCTCAAAACGGTTTGTATTTATCCACACAAAACAATTTGTAATCAACCTAACCACCTGTTTAACATATTTCACTTGGTTTATCTATGCTGATATGAAGGAGTTAGTTTAATCATTTTCTATGTGAAATATTTCTTTCAATCCTTGCTCGAAATGAGAGAGAGAGAGAGAGAGAGAGAGAGAGAGAGAGAGAGAGAGAGAGAGAGAGCGTGTCAAGAGATATTCCAAGTGTATTGAAAATGCGTGCAATAAAAAGCCTACCGTATATATATCACCAGCCTTCTCCGAATTTCTCTTGGGCTATTCAGTACCTGGTAATAAAAGTCAAAACGCCGCTATAAATTATCACGTGAATGGATGGGCCTAGTAAAGTTAGGTTTCGTACAGTTAGTTTCATTTCATATATAGTCATATTTTAATACGAGGCGTTTTCCTCCTTGTTCGGTATGAGAAGATATTTTAAAAACGTTTGATATAATGGTGATAAAGAGAAATTTATTGCCGGTTTATTAGTGAACGTAAAGATACGATGTACTTCATAATCAGAGTAAAATGACTGCCAAGACAGTTCGTCTTTTGTTTTGTTTTTGTAAAACTTGCATCATATATTTCGTTATATATTATTTGTTTTTATCATGAAAAGTTTTAATGCAGTAAAATTGGTATTAATACAAGAATCATGGATATCGACAATGAGTCAGTTACCGGTAATAAAACTTCGGGACCCAATCGCAAAACGATGAAGAAAACGATGGATATTCAGGTCAGTCACATCCCTTTTAAGGAAGTGTAGATTTAAACATATGAGGCCGAATATGAGATTTAGCAGATTCCAGAGAATAATAAATAGAATAGTCTTAAACTTTACACAAGAACTAAACAAGCAAAAAATTTGGCGTAAGAGAGTTTTCTGATGTAAAATATTATTTTGTTCGACGCATTTAGAGATTGATGACAATCAGAATCTATACTCGTGTAAAGATGAATATGTAAGCGTTACTTTATCCAAGACAATGTGTTAAGTTGCAACATTAACTTACAACTGCCTTTTCCCGTTACAACCATCCGTCCATATAGCAGTATAAAATACTGCATCAGTAAAAACAATTACATCCGGTGCAGCTTTGCAACAATCGCCGTTTGTCGTTCGAAAGAGAGAGAGAAAGCCCCAGAGATGCCCAGCACCCAAAAATAGTAATATTGTCACTCTCTCCTTTAAATTTAGCTTTGTATAGTAATTTGAAGACGCGCCAAATAAAAGAAAAATACAATTTTTTATTGAAATCTTTATACATTATGTTGCTTTCCTTTGCAATTCCTCTGTTAAAGTTTTCCTGTAATGCTTGATCAATTACGGGCTGCTCTATGAACAAGAGCCCGTGCTGGCATAAGGCCAGCTTAATCTCAAACAACAACAGCTTGGTCAAAGTATAAAAATACAAAAAGAGAAACAAATGGTCTTTGGCGTCAGGACGAACAATTTCTGCCCAGTAGCTCTCGGGGAGCCATATTTTGTTCCCGTGCATTTATTACTCCGTTTTCTTAAATTTCGTATTATTCATTTAAATCTTTTAAACAGTTATATTGAACAAACATAAATAGCACTTGTTTAAAACACAAAGCTTTTTTTTAGTTATGTACTGTAGACAGGTTGTTAACTATAATCGTGTACTGAGATGTGTTTTCACAATAGGTGTGATTACATTGGCTTTGACATTAGTTGCCCCTGTCTTCTTGACGCCCGTTCACATGACCTGGACATGTGAATTCGTTTAAAAAAACACTGTTAACATTTGGTCGTCTGTCGTACCATGAAGTATATCAATAGCGCATCTATATATATATATATATATATATATATATATATATATATATATATATATATATATATATATATATATATATATATTCGTACAGTGTGTGTACTTGGTGGAAGTGCATCTATAGATGTTATGCAAAGGCACTAGGAAATATATCAGATTAAAATCGATAACGAGATGATTTATTCGAACCAAATACTCTGGATAAATAATGAAGTCATCTTCTATGGCTTCTCTCACTAGGCACGTTACAATGTATGTCTTATTCAAAGGGAAAATAAGTTTGACAGTTACAGTAAGTCTCTCTGGACGTAAAGTACTGAGGCAAGGAAGACAATAAACGCAAAATATAAATTCATTTGCATGAATAGGGACAGACAACATGTTGAAAATTATCCTGTCGTCACCCCATTTTGCACAGCTCCTGCCTTCTAATATTTTCTTTTCATTTTTCTTAAAACATTCCGATCTTTCATTCGAAAATTCTATTTAAACTTTGGAATGAACATAACGATGCAGGTACTTATTGAAGTCTTCATACTTTTGTTATTATTTTTCATCTACCCCTTTCATTTTCTTCGCTATTCATGCCTCACAGTGGAGCCCTTTCATAAACATCAAATCCGACCAGTTTTGTTTTCCTTCCATCAGTTTGTTTTTGTAAGACCACTCCTCAACCGGTGCTGAATTTCACTGATAAAATCGCAGAAAGTAAACAGCACAGAGAGAGAGAGAGAGAGAGAGAGAGAGAGAGAAGAGAGAGAGAGAGAGAGAGAGAGAGAGAGAGAGAGTTTTATTTACGAGGGAAAGTAAGATTTCCATTCAGCTGGCGTATATTACACTTTTAATCTGTCACCAGTTTGAAATTTTGTGGAGATTTAAGATGTTTAGAATGGAGACGTAGGAATAGTCAAACCTTGAGAGGAATGTAATGGTGACAGTTCATATTGCAACACCATAATATTCATAAGAAATGCATCCAGATAATATTCAACTGAGTTACCAAATACCTATTTTAAATCTAAAAAGCGTTGGGCTTGGGGTGAGGGACGGGACGAAACTGACTATAATCGCTGGAACCCCAAAAATGAGCGAAAAGGCCCCTGGCTGAGAAGAATTTTATTTAAGTATTTGCAATCAGTGCCGAGGCTCCTATTCTTAATACAACATACTCACTCACACATCCACTTTTCAGGTCACATAAGTTCTCTGATTTCTACAAAATTTCCTGTAAAGCAAATCAAGAAATACTTCGTAAAAATAGTGCTCATTTTTCCCCATTTCGTTTACAAGCTGAAACCAGACTTGACAGAAATTATCAAACTTTATTTTACTTAGTGTGAGTTTCCTAAAGTGATTGTATGGAAGAAGGGGCAGCATCCAGAACTATGGATATTTTATTGTATTTTTGACAAAATGCACTGACTTGCAGAATTGCGCATCACAGTCTTAGCCTTCGGACTGCACATCAGACACTGACAAAGTACAAAGAGAGACTCGTCTAAATCTACTTGTTAATTCTATATAAGCTATCACTAGCTATAGCACTATTGAATTGATACCTTTACGATTAATACCTATTCGAGAAGACTAATCCGTAGTGCTAGAAGTTCAAATGATGTTTGGTAGGGTGACAGTCAAAACGAACACTGGCGGTTTTTCCAGTGTAGGTGATCCCATACCTCTTGATATTAAGACTAAAACATACTACACAAGCTTCTTAAAATAAGAAGATCGGGTTTACGCATTGTATTTATTTCCAACCTATCACTGTAACAAACTGTCCAGCTGATAGCATGATTTTTCTGTAATATTTAAAAATTGTTTCATTCTCTTCTGGAGAGAAACTAAATTCTATATTATCGTTCTGGAATTAAATGGGCCATGTAAAAATTTGTATCAGTATTAGGTATAGAAAAGATTTTTTTTCTCTCTCTCTCTCTCTCTCTCTCTCTCTCTCTCTCTCTCTCTCTCTCTCTCTCTCTCTCTCTCCTCACATTGAGAATTACATGAATCTCATGGAAGGTGTGTATACCTGCGGATGAAAAGGGATTTTGCGTCGTGGGGATACAAAAACATAATGATGACACCTACGAGTTCATCCCAACTAACAAGTCCGTCAGGTGTGTCAGAAGTTGGGGATACAAAAACATAATGATTGACACCTACGAGTTCATCCCAACTAACAATCCGTCAGGTGTGTCAGAAGTTGGGGATACAAAAACATAATGATGACACCTACGAGTTCATCCCAACTAACAAGTCCGTCAGGTGTGTCAGAAGTTGCAGCAGCAACATTCGGTATTTATTAAGCATTTCGTTCTTATTTGGTCTTCAAATTTCCACAGTAAAGCAGAGCATCACTGACCACGTAACATTTTATTATTATTATATATATTTTTTTGTGACAAGGGAATTGTGGGAATGATCACTAAGCTAGATCTGAAAGTCTGTGCTCACTGTCTTCGCTGGATCGGAGAATTGGGCTTCGGTAATAAATTGGAACTAAATTAATGCTTTCATTGTTGCATGAATCTTGCACTCATTCGTTTTTTATATGAGCAAAGCACAGGTGTGTTTCGTTTCATGAAATACCTGTAGTGCTTTTGGCATCTGTTGACAGTGTCCTACATTTTAACATTGCAACCACTTTCACTTGTATTCTCCAAATTGGGAATCTTTGTATTCATATGCATATATCCACGAATATTACGTTACAAACATCATTTGATATCCATTTCACTATAGTTTGGGAATAACTTGCACCCAAGTGGAGTTATAATTAATTAGTGTTATGTTTAGGGACTCCATAATAAATAGTGCTTTGTCCCGGCAGGGTTGGAACCGATGCTTAGTTTAGAAACAACGATAGACAGTAACTTGGACCCCCAGCTATATGCATATATATATATATATTATATATATATATATATATATATATATATATATATATATATATATATATATATATACATATAGTTATGACTCACATCGAAATCGAACCTTTTACAATGATCCACACAGCTCAAAATAAAAGTTAGAACCTAAGTACTTCTTACTGCCTATAGGTTTTCCAAACATTTTTGTCGTTTTGGGCAGGGCAAGGGTGGTTGGTGAGGGGCTCTTCCATATCAAATGTTCATAAACAATTTGTTCTGTGAATGCAAGGCATTACTAACCTACAACACGCTTAAATAATCAATTTTATATTTACGTTTGCTCTCATTTTAAGACCTGTGTAATATTTTTGCACTTGGTAAAAAAGTCAACCGTGTTTTTTTCTTGAACATGCCAGACATTTTTAATTACGTTGTAAGTTTTCCTAATGGACTCAGGGTCAAGGTAAGGTGCTCTCATGTCATGTAGTGGCAAGGTGGTCTTGGTAGAGATCGACATGCCTCATTAAGGTGTAGGTCATCATACAAACACCATGGAATGAACTATCCGGAGTAATCTGTGTGTTTGCGTGTATGTATATATGTATCTCTATGTATGTGTATATAATAATTTATTTTCGGGAGGAAAGCGATAGCAGACAAACATATGTGTATGATGTAGTCACAGGTTCAATGTAGAAGTCAAGGATTATCGCATGAAAGATCCAAGAGTGGATTTAAATGACCTCTGAAACAGAAAAACAAGTCAATGCGTGACGTGAGGAGAAAAGGACATTCGCTAGACTTACAATCGTATATAAAACCTCTTTTCATTCCATCTCGCTCAATAATTGCAAATCGAAATTATGGAAATGTCGTGTTACAAGCTACAATGAGATTCTTTGCCCTTACTGCTGATCTTGTTTTTTCAAGAAAGAGTTCAGATTATCTAGACACCTTAAGAGATTTACTTTGAGTGTCTTGGTGAATAGGCTCAAACAACAACTGTTATCGCTCCCCAGGATAAGGATTGAAAAAGTATAACCGCAGTCACTTCCAGCCCACCACATTTGGTAGCATAGGAGGAAACGCCTAAAACGACTAGAAGGATTGAAAATATTATAGCATACCAGGGAGTTTCACCTAACCTCCCGACCCACCAGTGAGCTTATTCGAGTTTTCCTTTCTGAGTGAATACGCTAGAAATCATTAACACACAATCACGTGTGGAACAGAAATAAGTGTCTGACTATCATATTTACGCAGAAGGGATAATTCGAACAAAATGCTACCCACTAGGTTGCTGCTGGGTCGGGAAGTTACGTAAAACTTGCTGGTATGGGTCAAAGCCTTACGTACAATAGTACTTAGGTTCTAACTTCATTTTCGACTTTTGTGAATCATTTGGTAGCTCCCTTGGCTTTCAATTGGAAGGCCTGGGTTCGATCTCGATGTTTGTCAGAAATTTATATCTGACATACGCACAAACACACACACACATATATACATACATACATAATAATATATATATATATATATATATATATATATATATATATATATATATATATATATATATATATGTGTGTGTGTGTGTGTGTGTGTGTGTGTGTGTGTGTGTGTGTGCGCGCGCGCGTGTGTGTGTGTGTGGGTTTATATAATTCAAGTTTCGTAGCTCCTAATATAATTCCTCTAAAACCTAGTAAATGTAATTTTGATCTTATCGGTCAAAAAATAAAACAAAAACGTTAGCTGAAGTCAGCCGCATTCAGTAGGAAGTGGAGTGGAAAAAAATCTCAGTAAAAAGGAAAAAACACATGAATGGAGAAGAACTGAGATTCAGTCTTTTCAGGAGGGAAAAGAGAATCTCCAGAGTTAAAAGAGGGAGTGAAAGGGAGTTCCAGTTTTAAAAACACTGAATGAGCCTTAACTGAAACGGAATAGCCAAATATAGTTCATCAAAAATGCCTAAGTCCTCCAGTAGGGGATTATGGTTGTCAGGAGAAAATACTCCATAATTTTCTTCCAATGTTTGGTATTTAGTCTCTTTCCCTTGTCCAATAGACGACTTATCTTTTTTATTATTATTTTTCAATAATTTAGCATGAATGGAACTTGACCCCTTGAAAGCACTTGTGCTCTCTCTCTCTCTCTCTCTCTCTCTCTCTCTCTCTCTCTCTCTCTCTCTCTCTCTCTCTCTCCTGTTGGCCATTCTCCTCTCTTGGTTACATCAAATGTCACATAAAAGGAAATAACGGGAGAGGAGCAAGAAAGTTTGGCTATGAAGGGTGTTTATCGAAGCCTTTTGTCTGGAAGCTTAGTTATTGCATTTCGACGATGTTGTGTGGGTATGTGTATGTATGTGTGTGTGTGTGTGTGTGTGTGTGTGTGTGTGTGTGTGTGCAGGACGCAATGACATTCCTGCCTTAATGTTTCTATCCCAGAGTCAAAGGTATTAGTTACTGAACATTAAATATTTTTTTGTTATCGTTATTTTACGGACAATTTCGACGAATGAATCTTTTGTTGGGGGTTGGGGGGAGTCTATATTTGCGCCCCTACCCACTGCACCGTCTTCATTCTGATCCATCCAACAAATCACCTGCAGATATTCTTGTGTTTCCTTTCTTCATTTTCTGCCAATCCTGCAGAAAAGATCGTTCGACCTCTAATGCTCTTAGGACCTGAGGCCGAGGGCCAAGGAAAAGAAACGAAAGAGAAGGCAAGGTCTAGAGGGTGAAGTATTTCATACTCCGTTAACCTTGAAAAAATATTAAATACTTCAAGGTGTGCTGTTAGAGGAAAAAATATTTATTGTGGAAATTTTTAAACAATAATCTCTCTCTCTCTCTCTCTCTCTCTCTCTCTCTCTCTCTCTCTCTCTCTCTCTCTCTCTCTCTCTCAGTGATCCCTGTAGTTGTAAGACCAAATAACTTACAGTCTCTCTCTCTCTCTCTCTCTCTGTAATATATTTTTCTTGTTTCGTTGATTCGTGATACAGGTGGCTTCTTCCCACTGTGGCTCCTGGCACGATTTTATTGGCATAGTGCTAACTAGCATTTCTTCTTTATTGCAGCCGTATGTGTGAGGTGTATTCATTCATGGGATATTCAAGCAGCCAATCTCGGCATTGTTTACCTCTCAGTTCTGTTTTATTTCATATATTAATCATGTGCTGTGAGAATACACATATAACATGTAAATGTTCAATGTTCATTTGAACACATTTAAATTCTTTCAGTGGTTATCAGATATTATTAATTGACTCGGTTGTGTTGCACTCTCTCTCTCTCTCTCTCTCTCCTCTCTCTCTCTCTCTCTCTCTCTGTCATCATCGATCTGGTCAGGGGAGGATTTGCTAATAATATTTCCTCTTTAGAGATTTGCCTTCTCTGCCGCTGAGTTCGCAGTCTTAACCTGGTGGCAATATCCAGCCAATTTTCTGGTCTTTTGAGCAGATCCCATAACGGACGCGATTTTTAGGAATCTGGAAAGAAAATAGCGCACAATGAAGTAAAACGTAAGGACATCTTATGTATTTGACCAATTTATCTTTTTTTTTATTTTTATTCAGAGGTGCTGGTAAATGCAAGTTAGGCGTTTGCGTTAAGAAGTATCGTTTAGACATGGAAATTTTTCAATATTCATTATTTCATTTCTTTTACCAGCATAATGCACCATATATAAGACTGAAAAATCCTGTTTTTTTTTTTTTTTTTTTTTTTTTTTTTTCATCGGCAACTGACTGTTGTCTTGAGGTGTTTAGTTCCCGTTGTTGTTTATTTATCTATTTATTTCTTTTATAATTGTTTTTCGTCTTGAGAGAAATTGTCAACGGCTTTTTGACTGGAAGTTTTCACTAGGAAAGCACGCTATTTTCTTTCACTGCTGGAGAATCAATACACTTGGATCCATGATTCATAAACGTATAAGCTGACGTCGAGAATAGTCTTGCACCTCGATTTCTCTTAATAACTTTACTACTATAATTACTCCTTCAAGTGCTTCTTCGTTGCTAGTTTTTTTTTTCTTGGGGTACATCGCTTCTATGCACCTAGGAACGTCAGGGTATCTCGTCCATTAATCCCTGGTTTGTTGTAAATAAGAAGCAGATCACTTTGCGTCTGACCCTGAAAGCATCATAAGATTTATGGATTTATGGATTTCATATTTCGTCTCAACTCGCAACCTGGCGACCGTGCTGGTGGAAAACGTGGAGGGTATTTTGATGTATAGTACAGAAGATAAGTTATTTAGATTAATCTAAAAAATATTTTATGAAAATAGATCTGTATTAGATTAAAGAGTTACTGGTTTGTGTAGGAGTGGTCTGAGACAATGATTTTTATGTCTTCCTGGCTGCTTATCTATTGGAGGAGCAGTGCCTTAAGTAAGGAAGTAAGTGCAAAGTATATTTTGAGTAGGTGGAGGCTGCACGATGTATACACAAGAACGCTCACACAAGCTCCTCTCTCTAGACTTTGCACACAAGCAGTTTATGGCTATGTTTTCCCAGAACCTGCTGTCGTATTTAACCTATTACGCCATTGAAGCTGATAAAAAACGTTTCAAGAATTTATGATCGCTCACGTATGAGAGCTCAGATTCCTGCCCTGCTGTGAAAACATGAACAGGTGGCTAGTGCTCTCTCTCTCTCTCTCTCTCTCTCTCTCTCTCTCTCTCTCTCTCTCTCTCTCTCCGATCTTCACTCTCTCTCTCTCTCTCTCTCTCTCTCTCTCTCTCTCTCTCTCTCTCCGAAGTTTTATGTTCGTGACTATGGAGAGTGCCAAAAAATAATCCTTTAATGTTATTGACATCTTGGTACTGTGTAATAGTAAACGTTGGGGAAATGTTGATAAATACTCATAAAGCTGTTAGTAAACTTTGGTGAAGTAGCGTCATTACCAGAGTTCGTTAAGCATTGAACAACCGGCTGTTGGGAGTAGAGTGTCAACGAAGCCATAACTTAAATTGACTTTGTGGTTATCAAGGTCTAAAGAATTCTTTAGACATTGGTAATAATCTTCTCAAGATTCTCCATTTTACGAAGTAAAGCAGTATGCAAATATTACTCTTATTTTGTGCAAGAAAATGAAGATATCCAGGATTAATATTTATTGTAAAATTATCTCGCAAAGTAAAAGCCAATCGATAAATGAATTAGTTAAAAAAATTGAATTGATAGATAGAACCTTTTCGACACAAATTGAATGAATATATTGAATGTGTTATGTGAAGGTAAAAGAAAAAATCCTGGCAGCACTGACATTTTATTTCCATCCTTGGGAATACCCTTTGTCGTGAAACATTTACAAGGAAAATCCTGTAACAAAGCTACAGCCAATTCTTTTACTTTTTCAATTTTCATTTTTCAGTGAAACTTTAGGTTGCATTATTAAAAAAATCTAAATGGCAAATGCAGGCAATTAGAAGCTAGTTTTTTGGGGGGTTGGGGAAAGGAATGTTTTATTTAACTTAATAATTTAAAGAGAACAAGTACAATTTATATTTTCTATTATATTGAGAGATAAAGATGCCTCTTGTTGCGCGCAGTAGTACGTACCTTGTTTACAAATTCTTTCGAATTTCATGGCCCCATTTTTTTTCACGTACAGTTCGCCTTTATTAACATAGAAGTTTATAGATATTCAGCGTCATTTAAACATAATCAGAAGTGGATACATTTGCACCTATTAACTACGAATGCATTACATTCATGTACATCATATTTCGATTGGTAAGGAAGAAGTGAAATAAGTTTTCTCCTCGTATTGTAGTTGTCTGGGAAGAATTCGTTCCACATCTGTATCACATGAAAGAGTAAGGAACAGTACTGTTGTACTTTGATCATTAAGTAATGAGAGGAAGTATTTCTATGGAATCTGTCCCGAATTCATTTTTTTCCTTTTATTACTTCATTTTGTTTCAGATTTTTCTTGGATAAAAATCTTCCATATTGTTGTTTGGTCTCTTAAGTGATTTCCGTGGTGACATTATGAGTAATGAATATCCTTGTTTGATCTTATTTCTTTAGTATTGTAAAGGAATTGCTCTCTCTCTCTCTCTCTCTCTCTCTCTCTCTCTCGCCTCGCTCTTCTCTTTCTCTCCTCTCCTCTCTCTCTCTCTCTCTCTCTCTCTCTCCAACTTCATTTTGAAAGCCAAGCATAAATTTCCGCCTACCACATAACCCGGCAGCCATCCATTCTTTGTCTTTCCCTTTTGTCTTGTATTTTTTTTCTTTTTGTTGATCTTATTACCATTTTATTCCCATCAAAGAGACCGCATCTGGCTGCCCTTTAGAAAGGTTCATCTGGTGTCCTGCCTAGAATGGAGAGGAAGCGTTGAATTCATCTGAATATATTAGAATTATACATGGAAAAATGCAGTAGGGAAGAGACATTTTTGTAAGCACTTCACAAGAGGTAAAAGTTTTAGTGTAGCATTCCCAAAGGACGAATGAGACTTAAACTCTTCTATCATTTTATCATTCATATTATAGGGGAATGAATGTTTTTAAGATTAAAATTAGCCTTTTGCGATTGTGCATGCGATAAAGTTATTATATTCTCAATTACAACTAACGATAAATAATTTCATTTACTTACTCGGAAACTCAAGAAAACATGAGCCTGAATAGTTATTACTAGATAACAAATGCACCAATAAATAGACAAGTAGTTAAATTTAAAAGTGTGTTAGTGGAATCATATAATGAAAAAAATTAAAATCATGATTAAAAGGCGATTAATATGTTCAGGTTACAATTACAATAAAAACTTTGCGCTTTCGTGCATCTGATAAATGAACCTGGTATGCAATCGATACTGGTTCCTCCTAGCCTTAAGGGAAAAGACTGTAAGCTTTTAGGCAGAATCCTTTCTAGGATTGAATTTTGTTCTTATATTTCCAAAATGGTTACCAATTAATCGATGATATTTGATGAAGAGATAAGTGTTCGCATCGCTACTTTACATCAAGTAATTATAGCATAAAAGCACTTAAGCTGGAAATTACTAAAGTTACAGAGAAAAAATCTCTTGAATGCAAGGCAACATTACAGTGGTGTACATGAGTCATACGAAGAGTGAGAGAAAATATTGGACAGCTGGAGAAAAATGCAAATTCTCTCTCTCTCTCTCTCTCTCTCTCTCTCTCTCTCTCTCTCTCTCTCTCTCTCTCTTTGTTATTGGTGACTTTTAAACTTGGAGGGGCTAACGAGATTTTAATTCCTTTTGATGCGAATGAAATGGATGACATATCGAAGCGAGACTTGTGATGTTGCTGTGATTAGGGGAATATGACATGAACAAGACCGTATTGGGCGTAGTCTAATTAAAAAATATTCTCCTCTCTCTCTCTCTCTCTCTCTCTCTCTCTCTCTCTCTCTCCTCTTTAATTAAACTTTTCAATGTTGGAAGATATAATCCTGGATATAAATATATTTTGTGTTTTCAGTTGCTTGTGTATTCTATTAAAAAAGTTTCTGAATGTCTCTGTTGTCTGTTTATACTGTCAACATGTCGTTTTAAGACCTCCAGAAAATCTTAATAGTGACCAATGATGGCGTATATATTGCATTATATCGAACACTCGTTCATTTAGCAAGCGGTAGTTTTTTCTTGATACTTTGTCGTTTGTCTGCAAATATTTGCCACTGATGGCTGCGTGATATGATTATATGAAAGAGGCATTGAATGGCCCCGATGCTAGAGCGTCTCAGTGGCGTGGTCGGTATGGTCTTGGCGTACCACCTCGGTGGTCGCTAGTTCGATTCTCGGGCATTCCATTGAGGTGTGCGAGATGTGTATTTCTGGTGACTGAAGCTCACTCTCGACGTGGTTCGGAAGTCACTTAAAGCCGTTGGTCCAGTTGGTGAATAACCACTGGTTCCATGCAACGTAAAAACACCATATAAACAAACAAGCCCCCGATGCTAGAATCTCATAACGTTCAACTATTTATATTAAGAACTTTTGTAACAATTAGGAGAAAATATCGACGACACAATAAATCCTTTAAATGAGTTTTCTGTTGCCTGATAAAAATGTTGGGCGGTTGCAGATTTGCATCGCGTTAGAAAATTAGCAATTTTTAACCAGTATAGGTTCAACTTCATTTTGTCCACATCATTTCATATTAGCCCCGGCCGGGATGTTTAAATTTTCAGACATATATCAATTTTAAGAAAGATGAGCCGGAATTTTTGGGACTCCTGGATGGAGCTCGTCCTTCCTTGTCCTACAATATTTTGGGATCCATCGTCCGATAATTTGGGCATTTTTCACCGCGAGGAAACTCGGTCGGATTTAATGGGTTTTCATTTTCTGGGGAAAAGGGCGCTGCTACAAATCTCCATGCCGTTAATCTCTTTAAATGGGCGGATTATCATCATTCATCAGCATTATCGTCTGGGTGTAAAAATTCAGGCGTGCATTTGAAAATGATCGTGGGTCAAGAGGATGATGGAGGCTGAAATGTATTCCCAAGGTGCCTCGTTTTACTTGCTGTGGTTAGACGAAAAGTGATAGTTACATCGCCAGTTATCTGTAATAGATTATTCAGTCGGTCGTGATGAAGAGTGGGATTCATTATCGCTGCTTAAGGTCTCATTAATTTAAAAGTCTCTCTCTCTCTCTCTCTCTCTCTCTCTCTCTCTCTCTCTCTCTCTCTCTCTCTCTCTCTCTCTCTCTCTCTGCTATTTGTATTCTCGCTAATATTACACGTTAGTTGTTTAGGTAAAACATGATCGTTAAAATAAAAATTAGACAAACGAAATGCATAGCGTAGCCTGGCCTTCATCGCCAAGAAGAAATCTATGGTTCTTTATGTCCGGATCATTTGCACGTCTCTGGAATTTTATTTATCTGAAATCGAATAGGAGTGGCGTAATTCATGGAGGATGGAGAATTCATAGATTATTCTGGTATGAAATGGCGTGGAAAATATGTGGTTTGCATTTCACTTGATGTGAATACATGAATTTATTTCTCCAGTTTGAAGTCTTTTCACCCAACAGGAATTGATTCATGGAACAAACGAGATAGTATTCGGTGCTACATTCACAATTTAATTGCGTGGTTCATCAGAAGTTAGTAAAATACTCGTATTCACATTGCGCCTTTCACTTCTATCCCGCACTCTCTATCTTATTGGACATTAAGACCCTTCCGTTCCAATAATTCTTTCTCTCGGATCCTCGTTCACACCACTTCCTGATTATGCACTTGTCCTTCCGTCGCTCTCCGTTCTCTCCACATAAACATACCATCAGTCTGTTAAGTCTGTCTAAACCTCAGTGGAAAGGATTCTATTTTTCATTGCTTCTTCAATTTATGTTTGTTTGTATGTTGTTTTTACGTTGCATGGAACCAGTGGTTATTCAGCAAAGGGACCAAAGGCTTTACGTGACTTCGAACCACCTCGAGAGTGAACTTATATCACCAGAAATATACATTTCTCACCCCTCAATGGAATGCCCGAGAATCGAACTTGCAGCCATCGAGTTGGCACGCCAACGCCATACCGACCACGCCACTGAGGCGTTTTAAATTTATGTGCATGGTGCGATCTTTGGTCCTTGAGTCGCTACCTCAGCAGTAAGCACTGGGAATAACTACCTCAGTTTACGTATCAGGAATGGCAGGTCTTCTGGAGAGTTCTGAAGATTGCATGTCGAGGTCTGAATGTACAAGATCGATGATAACATTTTCATATTAGCACTTCTGACCATTGTGCTTTAGCAAAGGCCATGTCATTAAATCGGTGCATTTCCAGTGCCAATACTAAGAAAAAAATGTCTACACTATGGTGTCAACTTGGAGGCGATAAAGAGAGTACCTATCTTTTAGTTCCGGAGCTGTTTGCGTAAAAACAGACTGTTCGTCTAAATAAGGATGCAATTATATTTCAAGAAGATTTCTCGCGCCACTGCCCACTGTAGCCTACAGGAAGTGGAAAATAGAATATTATTTCGTCGCCATGGGATTTAATTCATTCGATTTTTGCCTTTACAATTGTATGTGAAAAATGCCTCGCCCACCTTAGGTTCACGTTTCATAATACGAATAAAAGGTGAAATACTGGAGTTTACATTTTTGATAGGAAAATATATATATATATATATATATATATATATATATATATATATATATATATATATATATAGTATATATATATATATATATAGTAGTTCTCTTACTTGTGGTATGATGAATATGTTTTTACCGAACAAATATAGGTACACAAGCGTATATGCTTGTTGGTATGTTTATGTCGTTCTCATGTCTACGTCTATTTGAATAATGTATAATAGAAGGAAGGAAATGAAAATCCAGTTTAGTTGTGTAGATTATTGTCGGCTGTTGTGAGGGATGCTTCTAGCAAACTCGAGTTCTTATTATCGTAATCAATGACAACTTACGACGACACAGAACTACAAATTATCAGAAACGTGGTTCAAAAGCTGGACGTTTTGCATGTTTGAAAAATAATGTTTCAGTATTTTAATTACCATGAATTAATAGTATGTTTTCAATGCAGCGAAGATAACCAAATGGAAGCATTCTTCAAAGATAGCTTTTAAAAATTATGGCTTTTATAGTAGATAAAGGCATTACTTAAATAGAAGAAACTTCAAAGAGCTAAGCACATTGTCAGTTATTATTTTAGACATACAGATAAATTAATTAGTCAAGGAAACGTTGCTAAGGTTGCGTGGAGTGAAGTTATAAAGAATTCACGTAGCTGGTAGAACACGGTAGAACACAGAGTAAGAGACGGTAGTTGGGACAGCTATCAAAATTACGCTGTACTGTGGAACAGACTCCAAATTCCCAGTCGTAATTGACATATTTTGGATAATATACTTTTGGTCACATTCAAACATGTGAAATTAATTACTTTTATTCACTTTTGTAATAAGCACAAGATAACAGGAATACTAGTCTTCTGCATGAATCCTATGTAGAGTATATGATGTCACTAAGAGTTATATCATGAGCTAGGTAGTGAGGATTTGGGTCAATTTTTATTGCTAACTAGTCCAGATTTATTTTGCCTCTGCCAAAGCTAGGATTGATAAAAACATTATAAAAAAAAAAACACTTTTACTCCTTTGGGGAACATCCATTAGCTGTTTTTAATCTTGTTTCGTGAACCCCAAACTGTCCGAGTTTCAGTTTTATATTTTGTTCTCTTAGTTATTAATATTCTCGCAAGGGATTGTTTTCATGATTTTATGTACAATTAGAATATTTTAATTGAATCGCAGCCTTTAACAATAAATCTGAGTTAGCATTAAGGTCCCAGAGATAGGAACAGCATCATTAAGCTTTTGGTAAGAAAAAAAAAGAAAAAAAAAGTAGAGGTATGTTGGGAACATATGACAATTTCTACTTTTGGGGAATGGGGGCCGGGGGGCTTTTGAGACATATTTTTAACGAAGCTAATCTGGAAAGTGTTCTCTGTAGAGTCCTTGTAATGACACCAACTCACACAGGATTTGAGCAAAAGGTATATGATTGATGTGCCTTTTAACGTTGCTGCTCTTTCTATGTCATCAAAATTTGTTTTTGGTTTATTTATCTTTGTGTATTTATATGTTTGCGTAACTGGATACGATGAAATATTTACATATGAATGTTCTCATAGGAAATGTGTACAAACAGCTTTTTTTTTCTTGATTAGGAAAGATATAATATACATACGCACATACATACATACATCTTTTCCCGCCGGAGGCAGTGACTCCAGAAAATTCTCTTACCCATCTGCTTCTCAATAGTTATTTCAAGCGCATTATGTGTGACTTGACAGTGACATTAGAAGGAGAGAGAAGGATTGAAATACTAAGTTGATAACCAAATTGTGTCCAAAAGATACATTGACGAAAATGTCCTGCAAAGTGGAGTGTGATACCAGAGTGTTTGGACTTGGGGGAAGTTACTTAGAAATATGATCATTCAAGAGAGAGTAGGGGGACTGATCATCAGAGCAAGCAGATGCTGGAATAAGATGAAAAGGGTAAGAAGGAAAGACAATGAGGAAACGAGAGAGAGAGAGAGAGAGAGAGAGAGAGAGAGAGAGAGAATGAGCTTTCAGATGAATGAAAATGGAAGTAAATGAAGGAACGGTGGAAATGGGAAATAACGAAAGGTCGAGCCTTGAAAAAATCTAATCTGGAAACGAGTATATACGAGACTAAATTAATATTCTGAATAAGGAGAGGGAACCCCAAATACTGTGAATGCTTAATTGCGTGTTTCATACAAAATGAATACTGTCTTCTCATTTTATGTCCTAATCCTTGCAAATTTAACTGATATTTGAGAACGTTAATATCTCTTCTAGGTAACGTATCCCTTTTGAATAAACATATTAAATGCTCCAAAGAAGGACTGTAATCCTCTTAAACGAGAATATTCAAGTATATATACTCTAAGTAACTCATGGAGATGACCTGTAATCAATGAGAACAAGATCGACTGAGGTACATTAGATGCTTTAGGGAAGATTTGAATCACCTTGAAGAAAACAGCGTTACTTCCAAGCATATAATCCCACTTATCAGAATATTTTTTACGGGTATCATGTGCTTTCAACTCTTGCCAATCGAATGAAGGAAAGTATTACGGAAATTTGATGTTTTCTCCTCGCGAACAAATTGAGCCTGGCAATAGTACAAAATGACTCTTGTAAACTAAACCAATAAAGTCTTGCTCTTGTAGATTAGTTTATAAACCAAGTAATTTCTGCTCTTCTAAATGAGTTTACATTAATAAAAAAAGAGAAAATCCATCTGAAAGCGAAAATGTTTTTGGATCGAAAATGTCATTTACCCCAATTAAGCACCATAGTATTTTCTTGATATGTGGAAGAGAATAATACTTTTTCAATGACAAATTTTATGTTACACTAGAAAAACCTCTTACTCTTTATCAAAGCAACCTTCCTGATAAAGTCGCCAAAACGTTTGCTAAACAAAGTGATAAAAATTAAATCAACATTGTAACCTTTCCCAGCAAAGGAAATGAACTTGTTCTATAGTTCAGAAAGATCTGCAGCGTTAAATATACATATATACTACGTTAGTCAGGTCGAGTCTTGGCTGTAATATTCCAGATTGATGAACCGTCTGATCGGTGATTTATCTTCCTTACAATAGCGCTGTGACATATTATGAAAGTCCATCATTCATTGCGATAAGTTAACCGGGCTAACTTACTCTTCTTCATTTTAAGACGACTTTAATTTTCCTCTATAATTAATATTTGTGAATTATAATTTACATTTGTATTTCCTCTGTATACACACACATATATATACATAAATATATATATATATACATAAATATATTTTATATATGTATATATAAATATATAATATATATAAAATCATATATATATATATATATATATATATATATATATATATATATATATACTACAACATATATATATAATATATATATATATATATATATATAGTATATATAATATATATATATACACACACATGTATAATAGCTGAAGCCACCAGGAAATTAAAAATGGAAATACAGTGCCAAGTACTTTCGTGTATTTTAACACATCTTCGGAGCACAAAGATGGATGTGTTGTTAAATACACGAAAGTATTTGGCACTTTGTCTTTTCATTTTTAGCTTTCCTAGTGGCTTCAGCTAATAAACAAAATCGTGTGCTTACTTTTGTGATTTCTTAGTGTATGTATAATATATATATATATATATATATATATATATATATATATATATATATATATATATATATATATATATATATATATATATATATATATATATATATATATATATATATATATATATATATATATATATGTATATATATATATATATATATATATATATATATATATATATATATATATATATATATATATATATATATAAGTCTATCACATTACCGTGATTCATATACATATATCGAACTACAAATGTTCTTTAATATCTAATTCGCTCTACCTCGGAATTAATATATTTTCATATATGTTTAACCGGGGGGAATTTATTAAGCGATAATAGAATTGGCGATCGACAGGCGCGAACCATCGACCTCTCAATTCCAGGACTGGCAATGAAGCCCCAGACCACCCCGCCACCGCGGGGGTGGTCTGGGGCTTCACTGCCAGTCCTGGAATTGAGAGGTCGATGGTTCGCGCCTGTCGATCGCCAATTCTATTATCGCTTAATAAATTCCCCTCGGTTAAATATATATGAAAATGTATTAATTCCGAGGTAGAGCGAATTAGATATTAAAGGACATTTGTAGTTCGATATATACTATATATAGTATATATATATATATATATATATATAGTATATATATATATATATATATATATATATATATATATATATATATATATATATATATATATATGGGTACGTTTGCTGATACTATTCTGTAATGTATGTTGCCTTCTTTCATTAAAGATATTGATGTCTTCCACTACGTGTGGCAAGTTTACGTGCTGCAGTGAACACAGGGATCCGCAGCCAAGTGGTGTGTTTCTAGAAGTAAACTTAAAAGTGGACTAACAATGTATGGGACACAGTAGCCTAGAAATGTATGGTTTACTGACAGCAGTAAACTCAGCATTCTGTTTTCGGAGTCATTTAACCATTCTTATCTAACAACTTTTTTTTCCTTACTAATCGAGTTTGATTTGGCAACCGTGACTATCTGCGTGTTCTTATCATATAAACGTAACTAAGAATATAAAACAAGATTATGAATCTGAAATGTAGCATCCAGTGTTGCCTCAGAAACTGCTTCTTTACTTCTTGTTGAATTCAGTGAGACAATAATTTCAAGCAACTTTTCGCCCTCACGTAG
>NC_087203.1:97468723-97518723 GCF_015104395.2 Macrobrachium nipponense
GTGTATGTGTGTGTATATAAATATTGCAAGGGCAGGTGATGACACATTTTCACCTTAATCTGTTATCCACCAGAAATGTGGTATTATATCGGCGGTTGTATTTTGATTACGGAAGGAATGAGAGTTGTCCTTTGAATCGTGAAGGTAAAAAGCTGTAAACATGTCGAATTGAAAAATGACAGATTATAACGCTGAGAGAGGCACGATGGAATATATATATATATATATATATATATATATATATATATATATATATATATATATATATATATATATATATATATATATATATATATATATATATAAACAAGAAGGTGAAGAGACGTCTTAAGAAAGCCGCCTATTAAGAGAATCGAACAAATTGATGGTGGCCGGAAGAGCTTAGGCTGTAAGACTACTGTCTGCTGCGGGGGTTCAGCCAACCCAGGGTGCCTAAGAGGATTTGTTCCCCGTGATTGCTGTGATTTGCCGAAAAGGCTATTGTAGCAGCACCACTAACTGCAAAGATTACAGAGAGAGAGAGAGAGAGAGAGAGAGAGAGATTAGGCCGGGTAGGGCACAATGCACGTGCGTTGTATATTTTTGAAAAATGGTTTCTTCATCTAAAAATAATGGTAGTAGTTTATGGTAAGGTAACCTGAAGAGTAAATTGTGAATATCTTTAATGAATTTAAGATACTTTAGTGTTGGAAATCTTGTAATTGCTATTCCATAAGGAGTAAAGCAGAGCTTGAATTATACTGGATAGATATTTAATTGTATATGTTTACAGTCATTCTTAGTTGGATATTTTCATTAATTTATTGTTCTTTGATGATTCAGCGTTAATGGACTTTTTAAACATAAGACTAGAGTCCTAAACCAAATTTGTATGTATATATATATATTATATATATATATATACATATATATATATATATATATATATATATATATATATATATATATATATATATATATAGATATATAATATAATATATAAATATATATAATATATATATATAGATATATATATAACTATATATATAATATATAATATATATATATCATATATATGATATTTATATATTATATCTATCTATATATATATATATATATATGATATATAGATATATATATATATATATAATATAATATAGATATCATATATATATTATATATTATAATATATATGTAATAGTATAAATATATAATATATAATATATAGATATATATATAATATATATAATATATGATAATATAGATATATATATATATATAATAATATATAAATATATATATTATTATATATATATAATATATAATTTATAATTATATATATATATATATAAATATATATATAATATATATATATATATATATAGATAATTATAATAATTATATAGATAATATATATAATATAGACAATAGATATAATATATCTTATATATATATATATATATTATGTATATAGATATATATATAATATATACTGATATATAATATATAATATAATATATATATAATAGATATATTTGATAATATATATATATATATATATATATATATATATATATATATCATAATATATATATATATAATATATTATATCTATATCTTATATATATATATATATATATATATATATTAATATATATAGATATAATATCTATCTATATATATAATATATATAATATATATAATATATATATCATATATAATATATATATATATATATAATATATATATTATATATTATATATATATATAATATATATGATATATATATATATATATATATATATATATATATATCTATATATAAATATATATATATATATATATATATATATATATAATATATTATATTATATATATATAGATATATATATATATATATATATATATATATCTATATAGATATATATATATATATCTATATATATATATATATATATCTATTATATATATATATATATATATATATATATATATATATATATATAAATGCGTGTGTGAGGGTATTGTACGTTGTGCATATGTTTCTATATACATATAGAATTTGCGTAAGGGAGGGTATGTATACTTTTAGAAATCGTGGACAGCAAAGAGGCATCACCTTTTTTTGGAATATACGACTTCCGGCGTAGTGTTTATGGACGAGGTTGAGTTGTTTACATGCTTTTATTTTTACTTAGAGTAACGTTTGGTGCAGGTGAAAATGTATATTTAAGCCATGATCTTTAAAATGTCGTATATTTAAGCCATATTCTTTTCCCTTAACTGTACAGGTTTATTTTTTGTATGAGTTCCGTTTCCGTCTATGTCAACATTCCGATAATTTAGAGTGGTAAAACTGCTCTCACTCTGTAGCAGAGCAGAGTACCGAAATGACTTCCCTGTGACACATATACTTTGCATTCCCTTAAATTTGGACTCCCCAGTCATTTTTTATTATACGTATAAAAGTAAGTCCCCATTCCATATATGTGCAATAAACACTCCCTCTGTATAATAAGCACTCCCGTAGTTACCATGTGAATTATAAGTATGCCGAGTACTCTAAAAGCCAGGCCGAGCCAAACCAATACAAGCCATGCTAAGCCAAGCCAAGGAAAGCCAAGCCAAGCCAAGCCAAGTCATGCCATGCCAAAGAACTCTTAAAAGCCAAGCCACGCCAAGCCAAGCTATGATATGCCAAGAACTCTAAAAGCCAAGCCAAGCTAAGCACTGCACTCTAAAAGCAAAGCCAAGCTAAGCACTGCACTCTAAAAGCCAAGCCAAGCCAAGCCATGCCATGCCAAGCACTCTAAAAGGCAAGCAAAGTCAAATCATGTCATGCCCAAGCACTTTAAGAGAGCAATTAAGCAAAGCCATGCCAAGAACTCTAAAGGCCAAGCCATGCCCTGCCAAGGTCTAAAATCCAAGACAAGCCATGATATGCCAAGCACTCTAAAAGTCAATTCAAGCCAATCCATGCCATGCCAAGGTCTAAAATCCAAGCCATGCCATGATATGTCAAGAACTCTAAAAGCCAAGCCAAGCCAAGCTATGCTTTGCCAAGTACTTTAAAAGCCAAGCCATGATATGTCAAGAACTCTAAAAGCCAAACCAAGCCAAGCTATGCTTTGCCAAGTACTCTAAAAGCCAAGCCATGATATGCCAAGAACTCTAAAAGCCAAACCAAGCCATGCCATGCCAAACACTCTAGAAGCCAAGCCAAGTCAAGGCAAGTCCAACCATGCCATGCTAAGCACTTTACAAGGTAAACAAAGGAAAACCAAGCCAAGCCAAGTTATGCCATGCCAAGCACACTAAAATCCACGCCAAGCCAATCCATGCCAAGCCAAGCTAAGCCAAGCCATGCCATGCCAAACACTCTGAAAGCCAAGCAAAGCCAAACTATGCCATGCCAAGCACTCTAAAAGCCAAGCAAAACTAAGATAAGCCAAGCTAAGCCAACCCATGCCATGCCAAGCACTCTACAAGGTAAGCCATGCAATGCCAAACACTCCAAAAGCTAAGCAGAAGCCAAGCAAAGCCAAACAAAGCCAAATAATGCCAAGAACTCTAAAAGCCAAGCCAAGCAAAGCAAAGCAGAGCCAAGCCAAGCACTCTACAGCCAAGCCATGCAATGCCAAACACTAAAAGCCAAACAGAAACCAAGCAAAGCCAAACCATGTCAAGCCAAGCCAAGTAAAGCCAAACCAAGCCAGACACTCTTAAACCCAAGTCAAGCCAAGCCAATCTAAGCCAAGTCATAACATGCCAAACACTCTAAAAGCCAAGCAAAGCCAAACCATGCCACGTCGAACACTCTAAAAGCCAAGCAAAGCCAAAATCATGATATGTCAACAACTCTAAAAACCAAGCCAAGCCAAGCTATTCCATGCCAAGAACTCTAAAAGCCAAGCTATTCCATGCCAAGACTCTAAAAGCCAAGCTATTCCATGCCAAGAACTCTAAAAGCCAAGCCATGATATGCCAAGCACTCCAAAAGCCACGCCAAGCCAAGCCAAGCCAAGCCATGCCATGCCATGCCATGCCAAGCACCCTAAAAGCCAAGCCAAGAACTCTTAATGTTAAGCGAAGCCAAGCCATGATATGTCTAAACCCTATGTATGAAAGCAACTATAGAATGCAGAGTACATAATACTGTATAGCATTAACAGGTGGGAGGGGAATGGGAATTACATGTATAATAATGACTGGGGGAGTGCAAATAATTCAAGGAGAGTCTATATTTTACGTATAATAATGAATGGGCGAGTACAACTTATACGTATAATAATGACTGGGGAGTACTTATTCCGGGGGAGTGCATATCAAACGTTACACCGGCATTTCTTGTTTGTTTGTTTGTATGGTGTTTTACGTTGCATGGAACCAGTGGTTATTCAGTAACGGGACCAACGGCTTTACGTGACTTCCGAACCACGTCGAGAGTGAACTTCTATCACAACACGGCATTACGTATTCAAGCTCTTCAAAAATTTTTGAAAGACCCAGATAGTCTCTTTATTAAGATGTTTCTTGTAAAAAGTGTACACCTCGGTAATTAACCACTATCAGATATTAAAGTTAAAGTGAACCTCTATTAGTGCCAACAACTCCGGCCACCAATGGGCCGTGGCTGTAAGTTTATTGGGCTGCGACTGAGAGTTTCATAGGTCTTGAGTCTTGAAGAGAGTAGGGAAGTGGCGATTCGGCTTTTTGTTCTTACTGGACGGTGTTTGGTCAAAAATACTTCTTAATGACAAAACGCTTTGGTTAGTCTTCAGCTTATAGCCAATGAAGTAAACGGTGGTGTAGCAAGCCTGAAGATTTTTAAGCTTTCATTGTCTAGTTTCGTTGAGCAAAACTGTGTCAGTATTGACTGTTATTTCTGAAGGCAAATCTTTTTCACCTTAGCTTCTGTTGTATCAGATGGACAATAGGACAACAAAATTAGTAATATTAATGAGAAAAAGGAAAAATGTGTTATGTTGTACATAAAAAGCCTATACTTCTTTTTCTCATCTGGTGAATTCCCGTGATAGTGGAAAAATTAAGTCTTTCCATTTACTTTTTTGTTTTTCTAGTTGACGGACCATTTCCCCAACTCCTGGCGGCGTTATCAGGACTGGATTGCAAATTAACATCATCCAATCCTGATGACGCATTTTACCTGGTATCATGTTATAATGTTCGTATAGGAAGCTGCTTTTCTGAGTTATAGCCTGTTTACCTCGTAAATTTTCAGAGATATATTATCATCCAGCGCGCTATGATATGGTCGTTAATATTAATGTTGGTAGTTATTTCAAGAAAGACCCATATATTAAACATGCCTCCCATCTAATCGCTGTATGGCTTTTGTCCTCGGCATCGTCATATTATTTATTCTCACCTGAAATATAATTATCCATCTTTAGGCAAATAGCCATCAGGATCCGCATGACGCATTACGGAAAATGACTATTTTCCAACCAATGAAACAATATGATATGTATTGCCAAAAATTATTATGGCTTTCGAAACAGATTAAGTGGTAATTTCATTTATAATTGGTATATTAAATGGCTATTAATCGTCAAACACATTTCATTTACTGTAGTACAAATTGGGATTTATGAGCCCTTTCAGTTCTCCCCTACAAAAATTGCTTATTTCCCATTTGAATTTCAGTTGCGGAATTTATGGACCTTTTTTTTTTAATTCGTTCTGTTTAACAATAAAATTAAGGTACCATTACGTGGATATACGAATATAATCCTCTAGTCCTTTAAACTCAATTATATTGATTAACGTTCAGTTTAAGCTTTTGATACTAAAGTATTTGTTCTTTTCGCATATCCTCGCAAGCTCATTTTGTTAAGATCTTTTAAATCTGGAAACGTGTAAAATTAAATAAACTGTATATCATGCCATATTAATCAGTTTTCGTTCGTAATTTATGAGAAATAAAAATATTTTACTTGCGTCTTCATATATAGAAATTATTTTCATCTGAAATCTTATATATTTTCATTAAACGTAGATGTCACGAACAATTATATACTATGTGTGTTAACAGTTATGAGTAAAATTTTTTTTTTTTCTAAATTGCACGAATCAAAAGAAACGGAGAGGGGTAGGGAAGCTCTAATGTTAAGCTGATGGAGCTTTGACATACGATAAGAATTTATATCGCCAAAAATCTTCGCTAAGGAAATGAAATATAAATTTTAAATGGAAGTATTACAGGACAAAAAAAAAAAAAAAAATGCAGTCGAGGAGAGAAAAGGAAGCAGAATTGATGTGATTTTCATTAGAATTACTGAGAATCCGGTTCAGGCCGCCCTGAGGAATGGGGAGCTTTCGACCAAAGGTTTGGAAGAATTGTGTACAGGGGGCCCATTGGGAAATCAGGAACGGCGCTCTACCTGGAAACTTCGACAACAGCATCCAAAGTTTGGGTCTTCCATCTCTTTCCTGCTAGTTGCCTAAACTAACAGCGATGTAGACGACCCCCATTTTTCATCTAATATCATTCGCTTCTCTTAAACTTTATTTAGAAAGGCCCGAGAAATTATCAATTACAAAATTTTGTCATGGTTGTGATAGCAAGCTCTTTTCCCATTGCGGCATGAGAAGATTCTGGTGAATAATATTAAAAGTTGTAACTCGTACATTCTATCTTTAAAGGAGAGTATAGATAGCTCCAGCAGCTTACATCATGCTATAAATAATGAATCTGAAATGTCCTTGAAAAGCAGCAAGTAAACATAATAGGCCCAAGATAAATCAGGGAGCAGAGAAAACCCTAAAACTCTAAATCAAATAGATTTACGTCGTTTTTCTGTGGGTGGGTGGGTGGGGGGGGGGTGGATTTTATAAAACAGGAATTATCATGCTAAATCTAAAATATGTTAATCTCTCTCTCTCTCTCTCTCTCTCTCTCTCTCTCTATAAAAAATAAAAGAAGAATTGGATAATGAAAAGCCAAAAAGATTGTGAATACAGTATTATTAGCCTAAAAAAAGGTTCTGGTATAACTATTCAGATTGCAGTGTTACAAGATGAACGGGAAATTAGAATTAACCTAATGAAGTCATTAAAAAGATAAGAAGAAATGTCCTTAAAAATTGAGGAGGAAAGGTTTTCGTGTTAGTTGTGATAAGCTTAATCGAAAATTCTTTTAAACTTTTAAACTTAAAAATCCTGGAGAATCACTTAAGAAATACAAAAGCTTCAGTTTTTTTTTTTTTTTTTCTTTTTATCTGAGTCTTCTATCTATGATATTGTATTAGTGACCTTTAATTCCGGTCCTAAACTTCCTTCCCCTTTTATGTATTTTTACAAAGTGATAGTTTGAATTACTCTCCGATTTTTTTTAGAATTCTCTTGATCTTGAATTATAATGTCCTTAGTACGCTTCCCTGTCTTCTTCTTCTTCTTCTTCTTTTTGCGTGAATATGATATTAGTATTATTTCTGTGTCGTTGTCTGAATGAATGTAAAAATTCCTTGTTCCCATATAAAGTGAAAATGCTTCACAAAATCTATCATTAATCTGATAATCCTTAGCATTCAGTTCTTCCTAAAATATACTATCTGTTACTTATTTATAAACTTCTGAATCTTGAAGTGGGTGGATATGTTTTATGATTACTTCAAGGTTTCCTTACAGGTAGGCAGCAGCGAGTTGCTGGTGATGGAATCTTTAGTGAACCAAGACCTATTGTGTCCGGAGTTCCGCAGGATAGTGTTCTTAGCCCACTATTACTTTTGGTGAATACGAGCGATATGGTTGACGACCTGGAACACAAGATTGTTCGGTATGTCAATGAGTCAACACTTGTTGGTGCAGTGAAGTCTCGACTTAGAAATGAAGCTGCCCTTAGTCTCCCAGAAATGAAGCTGCTCTTAGTCTCAGTCGGGACATGGACCGGATCAGTGAATAGTGTAGTCGGTGGAGTATGAGACTGAATCCAGTAAAACAAAAACACTAATGGTTAGCAGGTCTCATAAAGACTTTCCACCGCATCCGCCCCCTTCAGGTGTATGAGACTTTGCATCTTACTTTTGATAAACATCTAATGAAAGTTTCAGCGAATGCCGCACGAAAATTAAGTATTGTTAGTAAGGACTCATATTTATAAGGGATAAAATCAACGCAACCTGTTTTAGGTCTTTTGTTGTTCCTTTACTAGAATGCTGATCTCCGGTGTGAATGGCTGCTCCTACCAGAGATTTGAATTTTATCTCTTTTAGATAGAGCGGTTCGTGATGGTAGGTTTCTGTTTCCTAATAATAGAAGCTTGAACCCTTCACGGTTGGTCTCTTGCTTGTCACTTTTTCATAAGAGATCTTTCACATTCACAATATAGTCCCTGGTCCCGTTTACCTGCCGAGAGCAACCAGATTCGCTGAATAGCACTACCAATATGCAGTAAATGGGCCTCGTTGTCGAATTTGTCATTCCCAGAGGCCCTTTATTCCTCACACCCCTAGATAAAGGTCTTTTTAACACTAAGGCTGAACGGAATGATTCTCTCACAATTACGGGCTGAATTTTCAGAATGTGATTAGCACTCCCGAAATGTTCGAGTCGTCCATCCACTCTGTGTTCTGTATTAAGCCTCCAGCTTCAAATTGGAATTACCATTAAACTTTCCTTCGCAAATTAGTTGAAGTGCAGTAGCAACTATTTAGTGGTCCTTATTATTCTAAAACCTCTATTAAGTTAGTAGCAGCATCTGTTTCTTTATAATATATATTTCCATCTTTGTAATGCTGAACTTTTCCTGAATATTGCTTTAGTTTCCTCTCTAGGAGCAAAATGATGTATAACTTCAACGGTAAAAATAATTTCATGTTAAAATTCCCTAGATGAAATCAACATCCTTTTATGAGAATACGGTACCGTAAAGGCTGGTCTAATGGTGACGATTACAGATTTTCAGTGAAGACTATTTGCATTACAAGAATTAAAAAAATATGTCCTAAAAACCATGCTTTTATCTCAGACATGAAATCAGTTGATGTCCGGTCTTGTACGCCATTTCACTAATTGAAAGAGAGAAGAAAGAAGAGCACACTTTTAAGCTTTACTGAAGATGTAATGAGTGAAGTAGAAAAAATGAAGTTGAAGTAAAAGACACTGGGTGAAATGAAAATGTACATAGCACATACGTAGTACATTTCGAAACGAGGAAAAGACCGCTAAAAATGGGGCTCCCTCTAGTTGCTGTTTTTTCTTGACAGTCTTCTGTGTATTTACGACGTCCAAAGAAGTTTTTTCTGGCTCAATGAAGGCCTGAAAAACCAAACTCATATATGCAGAGCCTGTACTTTTATACTTTTAAGCATAGTTTATTATACTTTTAAATATAGTTTATTGTTGTTACCGGATGCAGTAGTACGCGTGATGCATCGGTATACTAACAGCGCCTGAGGAAAATATTTTATTCATATAACTGATTATGCTTATTATTTCTAGAATACATTGGACAGAAAAATCGCTCTTGTCCGACGACATTTCGTTGTCTTTGAAATCAGCACTAAAACAACCTCATTGCATGTTTCTGTTGGGAATGTATTTAGGGATTATTGAGCCAACTCTCCCTTACGGAAGTGAAGTGTGGACGTTGAATGTGAATGAAAAAGAAAAAAAGGGTTGAAGTTCTTTGGAGTTCCCCGAGGTTTGGGGGGCGAATATGAAATGCTGTAGTATTGTTAAGATTTTTCCATCATCCCCCCCCCCACCCCCCCATAGGCAACCTTATAAATTTTAACGTCACTACTGAATCATTAACATCATATACATATGTGTTTTTTATGTCATCAGTTATAAATGATATATATATATATATATATATATATATATATATATATATATATATATGAATGCTGTAGTATTGTTAAGATTTTTCTATCATCCCCCCCCCCCCCCCCCCATAGACAACCTTTTAAATTTTAACGTCACTACTGAATCATTAACATCATATACATATGTGTTTTTATCATCAGATATTAATGATATATATATATATATATATATATATATATATATATATATATATATATATATATATATATATAGATATGTGTGTGTCTGGCAGTCTGTTTGCAGTAATGGTCATATGGTGTTAACTCAGCCAACCAGCAAAATCATTGGGGTTTGAATTGGTGCATATTCAGAAACACTGTATCTTGTAAGACGAAGAACAGAAAATGAATGAATAAAAAATAATCTTGAAGAAGCGTTCATGGTCCCGCGGTCAAGTTGGGAAACGTTAAAATAGGATAGGTAGAATTTTGTCAATAGTTTTCCAGAAATCTTCTTTATCTGGTCCATAATGGTGTTATTTAAGAATAAGATCAAGATACTTTAGTTTTTTATGGTCAGATGTGATTCATTATCTTTCTCTAAAAGTAGGATATGTTTGCATGGGCCAATTGCAGTGGTCTGTGGCTAGATTGCGGCCCCTCTGACCAGTGCCTGGTCTTGTTTCTCTCAATACGCTGTGTTGCATGGAGTATACCTTTCGATTTATGAGGTAAATAAACATTATAGGTATTCTTTAAACCTTGAATAAACAATTGTTGCTGTGTCAGAAATGTCTTTGCTTCTGTGACTTGAATACCGCATTATTTTTTTCTATAAAATAGCTTTATTTTTATTTGTAGTCCTCAGATAAACCTTTTTTTTATTTATTTATTTATTTATTTATTTATTTATTTATTTATTACACCGTAATTGACTGTACAGTATCGTTCGCATTTGTGTCAGTGGTTAGAAAATAACGCCAAATTTTATGCAATGATCAGTTTAAATTACAAAGTAAATTTATTAATGTTAGATAATCATGCCGATGCAAGGCGTCTTGTTTTCATATTCGCACACATTCATAGATAACGCTCCAATATATTCAGATGAATCGTAAGTATAGGGCTCCATTTACACTGATGACTGAGTTATTCAACACTAGCGCCTGACCTCTGTCAGGCGTAATGGAGGCCAAGAAAGACCAAGAAGACCAGTAATCCGTGGTCTTTCGTCAAATGCTGTGGTTCAGGGTAATTGAAATCTCAAGGCACCCACCAACATAATAAATGGTATTAAAGAATCTAGTAACGCGAGACGTAACTAATCTAATTCACGTAGTGGTGTAGAAGTATAAAAGAAGTATAACTGCCAGATACAAAAGGGCTGAAAGCGGAACGAGGGCGTAAGAAAAACAAAGGAAGGGAGTCGGAGAGGCAAGGGAAGAAAGGAAAAATAGTGTTAAGAAAATTCTCTTATTTTGGACTTCTACTCTCGTGAAGTTGAATTCCTTTCTCGTCTTTTTCTAAAACGTTCATTCAGAAACACAGGAACCTTTTCCTTATCGTGTTATACTCCAGAAGGGGTTTGTTTGCACAGTAATTCAAGAAATGATGTGTAGACTGCTGAGAGTTTCACCCAAACTCAGAACAAAGCAAGCATAGCTAAAGGAGATTTAAGTTTACTCTGAGAATAACCACGCCTCTTCCAAGGGCGATGATTAATAATTATTGAAAATATTTGGGGTCTTTTAATTTAATCTCTGTAGAACAATCAAGTTCTTCCTTGTGTAGTGGAAACGCAAGTTAAATTCCATCCATGACCCGTTGCCTATGATGGAGTTACACTGGAGTGTGAAAGAGTTTTGCATAAGAATTTTTAGAATAAACCCATAATAAACCTTTAAAACATGGAGAGTCGTATGGCAACAAGAAAAGAAATATAAAAAGGGAACCGAGGACAGACCTTCACACACAACTTAAAGTGGTAACTACATGCTTCACAAAACGAATGGAAGACGTTGTAGGTTGAGGAGGTCCTCGACTAGGACACGAACACCCTCGAGTCACAAAACTGTTAGGTTGGCGCGGGTCCCCTCTACTGTTTGCCCTGCATTACTCTAGCAGCAGCAGCAGCTTACACAAGAGGGGGCAAGAATTCTGGATTGCTCTCAAGCGCCTGTAAGACAAAGGCACTTGAAGAAAGTGAAAGAAAGTATATGTAGAGTAAAGCATGGTGGAATACGTAAACGATAATAATGAGTAACTCCAGCTAACGATATACTCATGAAGCAATAAAGTACCAGAGAAGGGTGGTAAGGAGACTGGAACTAAACCCGTCCTGGAAAAATTTCCAGGTAAAGAGAACTATCTTTTACGTCACGTTCCAAGAGTAAAATGCTAATGAGATACAGCATCCCGTGTTAAAGAATAAAGTTGGTTATGTGATGAGGAAAAAAAAAACATCATTCAGGAAGTCCTGCCAGTTGCAAGAAATAATTTTATAAGAACTCTGAGTAAAGCCCCTTCCACACGACGGGCACTCTGATTTGCCCGTAATTCTCTAGCTTTCCAACAGTGTTACCAGATCAAAACCGTCCAAGGGAGGCAGTAGTCACAGTCAGGCGAAACCTATGATTTGGACCACACTCGTGATCGCGATCCACTCACAAGATTGGTAACAGTGTCTGCCCGCCGTGCATTTGCCCCTCATGTGGAAGGGGCTTAAGGGAAAATAACGATCGTGTACGGTAACCATCTAGAATTTAATAATACATTTGGAGAAATTTGCATATCTGTTAAGCCAGGTTTTTTTTATGGGTTATATGGATACCTACATTATTTTGTTATTCGTTATAAGTGTTTAGGATACATTTCGTAGCTAACAGATATTATCTTCATTTTTGACATTTTTTCAAGAATTACCATCATTAGGTGAGTCGTGTTATCAACATCACATACCAAGAATAATTAAGAATCATTTAACCTTGCTTGTAAAAGGCTCATATTTAAGGGATGGTATATAAATTTTAATAAAAAAAAAAAAAAAACAAGATTGGGAGCGAATGAACCATTCTCTCCTGATGCTGTGTTTTTTTTTTTTTTTTTTATTTATGCCACCCAGAAAATATGATACTTTTAGGTATAATATTTTTTGTGTTTCTTTGCCGAAATAAATTAATTTCAGGGATGCTTTTCATAGTAGTACCTGTGCTTTTGACTCTAAAGCTTTAATTTACGTAGCTAAGTATGGTTCGTAGCCATACTTTAGGAACCAATCTGATTCTAATGGATAAAATGTAGCCCCACTTCGGTGCTGAAATGACAAAACTTATGATGCTAATCATTAAACTTCCGATGCAACTTTTAATGATTCCCACAGTTGTTGGCTCTCTCTCTTGGCTCTCTCGCTCTCTCTCTCTCGTCTCTCTCTCCTCTTCTCCTCTCCTCTCTCTCTCTCTCTCAGTTCCTTATTTTCTTAAGGTATTTCCTTGCCTTTTGCCTTGCATTTGAATACAGATTTTCACCAGAATTCAAAAATGGTTTGCGATCGCGATTTCTTACCTACGTCGTCTTGCTTTAAAAAGCAGTTTCAAGTTAATTTTAAAAAGGCCGTAAATTTTGCTAAAACTTATTAACATTATGCATGTGTATGATGTATACTAAGTGAACTCATGCCATTTCTTGTACAGATTCACCTGCCTGCTATATATGATTATCCAGCTATCAACTGAACCGTCAAGGGGTGTTAGTGCGTGCGATTATGTATGTTTGTGCTCGTGCTCTCTTAACATTTCCATAACTAATCGATCGTAAAGAAACGGATGAGGAACTTGTCTTATTTACTTATCAGGATTTCGTTTTTCTAGCCTTTCCGCTCCTTAGGAAAGAGCGTCTTCGAAGGACGGTTATTAGTTAAGTTTTCATCTTTTTTCTCCTAAATCGTCGTTTTCCTATTATCTGTGAATATTGCAGAAGAAAAGTCTTTTCTAATTTCTTCACTTTTTTTTAAGGAAACGAAAATCCCTGTCTCGTTCATGGGTGAAAAATCGATTAAATGACTCGTATGTTGCCCGGGAAGCTTTGCCTTCAATTTTTGTATGCCTCCGTTTATTAAATTCAAGTCTTGTAGTTTTTATAGAGATAAAGGTATTAATTTTTTCCTCTTTTCCACATTACTGAATTCTGGCTGCAAGTTCTTTGATTTCCGGTGTTTGGAATTGGCGTAGCATAATTCAACTTTTTTTTTTTTTTTTTCAATCACTGTCTTTTCATATATATAGGGTCGTATCAGTTGATAACTTTGAAAATTTTCTTTAACCTCCAACGGAAGGTAATAGGAAATATAGAAAGATTAGTTGATAGAAGAGAACAGAATAGATTGGCAAATTGATTAATAAATTTAAATAAATACATAAAAATGTAAGTAAAATTCGGGAATTTTATCTGCGCTTGAACTTTTAAGGTTCCAGTTGTATACCATCCTCACTTTACTATATTTTGTTAGTACCCTAAAAAATCTGTTTAAAGGATATTGCCCCAGAGAGCGGCTGCTTCTAGTTACAAACCTTTCTTGTCTGCAGTAACATGGAGTTATCGACTTCTAGATGATGCTCTTCGTGTTACAAAATTAAAAATAATTCGCTATATTCCTCTTGCAAGCACCACTTGCAAGCACCAGATAGAATGTCTTTGCTTTGTATAATGCACGAATTTTGTTTTCTCTTACGTAATTTCTGAATAGACCCTCTTGGCTTTCCCTTCATTAATGTGTGATGCCAGTTTGTGTGATTATGAGTTCATATAATTCTCTTACCCAGTCTGCTACACCCTCCCCTCCTCCTCTATCTCTCTCTCTCTCTTTCAGGTCTCTTCCATCACAGTTAGTGTCTCTATTAAAATCAGAGTAACTGTTATATAAGAAATATTATATATATAATATTCAGAATATTAAGTATATGTTCACGAGCTAATAGCCCAATTCAGAAAAATGTATAATCATGTAATCATACAAAACTTCAAGTATATAGGGTCATGAACACGAATGACCAGAATCCCTCAGTCGCCATAACATACTATTGTTATTCAGTTTTGATGTAGTTATCTGGGAATGTGTCTGTATACAATTTTGGTTATTCGCTCCCATTAACTGGAATGTGAAGAGAACCACTTCAGGAAGTGGTTGGTTATTGTCTTCCGCACAGGGGTATGAGTTGACATTCATTTTAAATTTAAATATCTTCCCTACACTGTTTAAATGACTTTACAATAACCATAAATTTCATGTTTATTTAAAGGAAAGAACTTCTTGATCAGGAGTAGTACTATTATTTTTCAGAGCGTAAGCCACGCCTATTGCATCAACAGGATTACGTAATTGTATAAATGTGTGACTAGTGTCAACACTGCAGGGAAGGAAGTGAGGGACGAGGGATCTGAGGAAGGCTTGATGTAGGTTAGGTGGAACAGGACGAATCACATCAGAGACATTGTAAATATTTCATTAGGGCGAGCCAGGGCCATCTCGCTGCGAGGCCGCGAGCTCCCCTTCCCCACCTTATCTCCCTCTCCCCCTCTACTCCACTTCCTCTCCGACCAGGACAAAACGACGTTACGTATCTCATCCCCTTTACCTTTCCTGGTTTCTTTATATAACACACACACACACACACACACACACACAGTTACATAATACGAAGCCTAGGATCCAAATGGAGAACCAACATATGGTCCTTCCTTTCAGTGGATCAGCAGCAATATTAGGCGACATACCGTCGTATTTACATCTTAATGACATCGTCGTAATATAGAAGGCAATACGTTCTTTTAAAAGAATGTCGGGAGGAAACGTCTTGTCTCTCTCTGTTGGGTCCCGAAAATATTGTTTATTCGTTCATAGATATTGGACTACATGACTAGATATTGGATTACATTCATAAATATTGGATAACAAGTAAAGAAATGTGGTTATGTGACACTGATTCCATTGTCTTGATCGATGTCTACCTCTGACTACACATCGTTCGTATTGTTTGTTTGTATGGTGTTTTTACGTTGCTTGGAACCAGTGGTTATCCAGCAACGGGACCAACGGCTTTACGTGACTTCCGAACCACGTCGAGAGTGGACTTCTATCACCAGAAATACACATCTCTCACTCCTCAGTGAAATCCCAGAGAGTCGAACTCGCGGCCATCGAGGTGGCACGCCAACACCACACCGACCACGCCACTGAGGCGCTTTCATAATTGTGTTGGATATAGCGAAGTCTTGGTTACTCATTCAATAAAGAAACGGTCAGAAGCACAAAACCATTTTAAGAATTGCACAGAAAATTAGAATAGCCATTCAGATCCCCTATCTCAGTATAAAAGAACTAACTATTCAACTAAACACTTTTTGTTTGTTGACACGTGACTGCCCAAGTTAACCTCTTTGCGGCCCCAAAAGAGATAATTTTTCTTGTAGAAGAAAGCAAAGTGCATTCATTTATCTTCTTGAAAACGAAAGCAGAGTGCGTAGGTGGGATTGGTAAGGGAACTTATCCCCTCAGAAACAAAAAAAAGATTCTCCCAAGATTGACCGATTGTTTACTGCTAATAAAACTGGCGTCACGACACCTAGGTTATTGACACCGTAATAAATTAAAAAAGGAAAGTAAAAAATGAATATATAACTTTGAAAATAGTTCCATATATCAAATATCTAAACATAATAAAAATAGTTCCATATATCAAATATCTAAAGATAATTATATATAGATATGTATTGTATAATCACATCTATTCACATATACTATCTATACATACATATATTGCATATGTGTACAATTTAAAATGTTTTGAGGAGGCCTGCCTCCCTAACAAAGATGCACATCTGCTCAATATTACATTTCTCACCGAGAATTGTAACGAGGATAAAATGCCCTTAACTGTCGCGTCCCCAGGGCAGGAACCTATGTCTCAAATTCCCAAGACTGGGACATTCGATCAGCAAATATCTCACAGAAAAGGGAACAATACCAGGAAATATCTCGAGAAAAAATTCGTTAGTTAAAAAAAAATGCATTTCGAGTTTTTGTGTGCTTTTGTTATTCTGTCGAGGTGTCGTCTAATTCAGGAATGAACAAGAGCTAAATGATTTGTTCTTTGTTCATATCCAGAATTTATCTCTTATCTACCGTGATTTTAGTTTGTGCTGTCTTTGTCTGACCGTCCGCCTTCTCATCTTAAAAACTACCGAGGCTAGAGGGCGGCAAATTGGTATGTTATCCATCCACCCTTCAATCATCAAACATACCAAATTGCAGCTCTCTAACCCCAGTAGTTTTTATTTTATTTAAGGTCAAAGTTAGCCGTAATCGTACTTCTGGCAGCGCTATAGTTACAACCAACATAGGCCACCACCGGACCGTGGTGGCGTTTCATGGGCGGCGGCTAAGAGTTATGGGCCGTGGCTGAGGCCACCACCGGACAGAAAACTCGATTGCGCCTAAGAACCTTCGGCACATTTTTTACTTTTTTCCTTAGTGTTAAGGAACTAAGAATAACTAAATGATAGAGATACAGACATTTTTCCGTTAACTGAATGTGATAGCTTGTGGAAAGGTAAAAATTTGCTGAGGGGAAGGAACCAGCAGGAGGACTCTGTTACGGTCTCACTCGGAAGCAACAAAGCCCAGGAATTCCGCTTTTGGACATTCTGGTCTTTTATGTAAGCTCTAAATTCTGCACCAAGGTGTACTGAAAAGGCACTCATAACAACAGCCCCGTAGGGGGGAATGGTAAGGACCGTTAATGCACCTCATGCATTTCACTTCAGGCATTACTCGAGGTTCTTTGCAGCGTCCCTTCGGCCCTTGCTGTGACGCCTTTCGTTATTCCTTTTCCTGTACCTCCGTTCATATTCTCATTCCTCCAGCTGACTCTCCATCCTCTCCTAACATTTGCGAGGTTTGCTTCCTGTTACACTTTTCAAATTTCTTGAAATAATCACATGAAGAAAACTTTCTTTCGAAACTGAAATCCTTGACCAAAGGAACGTTACGTTGACGAAATTTTGCGATTTTTTTTAAAGATTCACTGTGCTCTGAGAGACAAATGATTTCATTTTGTTATGATTCCACCCCTGGATCTGTAGCCTGGATTTTTTTTTTTAATATTTACTGAGTTTGTCGCTAATATGTAGCTTTAAAGATTACGAAAGAAAGCGTAAATGATGTGGGTATTTGTGCAAGTACGGTATTTACGCCACCCTACTGGCGAACAGAGTAAAAAAAAAAAAAAAAAACTTTGTGTTTGGAAATACCCTTGGTAGACTTTTATAATGAGAATGTCGTTTATAATTTCATATTTCACTTTTCTTACTGCAGGAGACTACTTAATGGATTATATAGCTTTGTTTTGTTTTATAGTTAATAAGGTTTATTACCTTATGAGAAAATGCACTCATTCAGAACTTGTGCACTACAATTTTAATAGTATTTCCGTTTCGATAATTGTGTATCTTTGTGGACGAGTATGAGAGGGTAGACAATTTTTCTTATAGTAAGTACTCAGAAAGCTTTCATTAGATAAATAGGCACCTATGATACAATGGGAAAAATCGAAACAACATGGGTATCGAATTATACGAATATGACTGTAATGAGAAAAAGTCAAGGAAATAGATAAATAGGCACCTATACAGCAAAAGAGTATTTCAGCATTGGTATATAAAAGACCCAGAACATAAAGTATTAATTCCATTAGTTGAGTAACAACATCGTTTATAAATTCTCATGTGTGGACTCAGATTCATTTTGGGCCAGACAAGTACGGAATTAAATGTCAGGATAAATCAACATAAATAATCAGTTCGAGCTGACCAAAAGAATAAGTCTTATTATGCACCAAAACTAATAAACACATAGCATTATTTGGACACGTAGTAGTATAATCTTAAATAAGAATATACTCTCTTAAAGCCTATTGATTCTACATTAATACAGGTAACAAATTAAAATAATTTACTTTGATTTAAGCACAGGTCTATAAACTCTTGACCTCATTCTGTACAATATATGTGTGTATGTTTATATGTGTGTGTATATATAAATATATATATATATATATTATATTATATATACATATATATTATATATTATATATATATAAATATATATACGTATATTATATATATATCTATATATATATATATATATATAATATATATATTATATATATATATATATATACATATCTAGCTATATATATATATATATATATATATATATAGATTTATATATATATATATATATATATATATATATATAGATATACATATATCAGCTATATATATATATATATATATATTATATATATATAATACTATATCTATATATATATATAATTATATATATATCTATATAGATTATATTATACATATATATATATATATATATATATATATATGTTATAGCTATATAGCTATATATGTGTATAATATATATATATATATATATCATGATATATATATATATATATATATATAAATATATTATATATATATATATAGATATAGAATATTATATAATATATATATATAGTATATTATAGATATATAATATATATATATATATATAATTACTATAATCTATAGATATATATATATATATTATATATATATTTACATGATATTAGCTATATATATTATATATATCTATATAGTACTATATAGATATATATAATATATATAGATATATATATATATAATATATTATAGACGTATAGATAGATTATTATATATATAGATATAATAGATATATATATCTATATATATAGATATATATATATATACATATATAGCTATATATATTAGATATATATAATATAGATATATATGATATAGAGATATATATATAATATATAATATATACATATATAGCCTATATATATCTATATACATTATATATATATATATATAATCTATATATTATCTATAATATATAGATATATATATTAGAGATACATATATAGCATATATATATATATCTATATATATATATATATATATATTTATATATATATAAATATTATATACTCTATATATAGATAATATATATATATATATATATATATATATATATATCAGATATATATATATATAATAGATATGTATATAGATATATAGCTATATATGTGTATATATATATATATATATATATATATATATATATATATATATGATATATATAATATATATAATATATATATATATATCGATATATATATATATATATATATACTATATTATATATATATATATAGATATTATATAATATATATATATATATATATATATATATATATATATATATATATAATATCTATATATATTATATATAGCTATATATATTATATATATATATATAATCTATATATACCATATATAGCTATATAAATATATATATATATATATATATATACTATATATATATATATATATATATATATATATATATATATATATATATATATGTATATAGCTATATAGCTATATAATGTATATATATATATATATATAGATATATATATATATAGATATATATAGATATATATATATATATATATATAATATACGTATATATATATATATATATATATATTTATATATATATCTATATTATATATATATATATATATATAGATATATATATATATATATATATATAATATACGTATATATATATATATATATATATATATATATATATATATATATATATATATATATGTATAACTGCTACGAACCCGTCTCCTCTCTCACTCTCACATACCTGAATTCATCGTTGTTTTTGCCTATACTGTGAACTCCAATTGCGTTCTATACCCGTTTAATTCGAACCCTCCTGTAATTGGAAAGGCCTTGATATTCACGGAAGCCTAAAATCCCTTGAACTTTAATCGAACGACTGGGACTTAAAATAATCATTAGGTCTATTGTGAGCTAGATGGCTCCCAGGCGCCATGGTAGTTCAAGTATACCTCGACTGAATTTGATATCGGGCAGGGAAATTCATGAATAATGTCGGGGACGAGGCTTTTGCCATCAGCCCAGATGAGGATAGAGGCCGAAATCCCTATTGGCGGTTTCGGTAGCTTATGAAGAATTCTTATTTATTGATTTATTTAATTTTTTCTTCACATATAATCCGAAGTTAGACATGACGTAATATAATAAACTAATACATAAATAAATAATATATAATATATATTATATATATATATATTTATGTTTATAGATATATATATATTATTATATATATTATTTATGTATTAGTTTAGTTAATATTACGTCATGTCTAACTTATGACTGAAAGTAACCGAAAGCTGACAGGAGAGTGCCTAAGGGTAAAAACTTCGGCCGAGTCCATTGCGTGAATGAAACTGATTTTTTATCCTTCATAAAAAATCTTTTGGCTCTAATTTTTTATTCTAAGGTAAAACAGCCTCTGTTCGTTTCAATTTTGTGATTCCTTTAGTTTTATGGAGTTTTTAACTGAATAGAGAGTGAGATGTATTCGTAATAGACACAGTGACCTCTTAACATTTGTATGCCCTTATATTTTTCGGATACAATCGTGACTAAAGTCCTTGAATTCAATGATGAAAAGAATGACATAGTTCTAACTTTCTTGGTGGGGTTCGAACCCACGCATGATAAGGTAGAGGTAGGCTTAATCAAAACTCACTCGAAGGAGGATATTTTGGCTTCAAGGCTCGAAACGATGAACGCATCCAAAACGTGTGAGGAAGATGTCTAGTTTAAGAGGTAAATTAGTCTGTTATGAATGTATATATTTCATGTAATAAGTACCTATAATAGATTCACATCAACCGTGCATCTGATGTCTGGGTCAGTCCCTTACGACGCTCCTGATTGGTTGTTGATAAGCCAATCACAGGGCTGGAAACTCTCAGTCTCTGAAGAGAGTTCACATAGGCAGGATGTATCCCTCAGGCGAGATGGAACATCATCCTTCCTATGTGAACTCTCGAGAACCTGAGAGTTTTCAGCCCTGTGATTGGCTTATCAACAGCCAATCAGGAGCGTTGTAATGGACAGGCCTAAACATCAGATGCACGGTTGATGTGAATCTACTATAGATGCTATTCATCAGAATGTTTCTTGTTGTATTTATTGCTGGACCATCAAGTGACCAGGTGACAGGCTATGCAACGGTTGGTAAATTTATGTGTTTGTGTAGTATATACGATAGTTTTCAGGGTACGATCTCGAAGTTACCTTCTGATGAGTTTACTGAATATAAAACGCAACACGTTTCTTTCGGTGCAGCAGACATGGAGGACTGCAGAAGTTCTTATGCGAGAAAGAAAGCCTGGCCACCAAAGCATAACTGCTTCTTGATCGTATGGGTCTGCAAATTGAAGGCAAATCTTTTGATGTCTTTTGGTCTCTCCCTCCGGCCATTACCGGAACTCTGCATTTCTTGCATTTCCTCATTTGGTTTTGATAGATGTCGAGGAATAAACATTTTGGATGCCGTTAGCATCGGGACGAGTGGAACTGCGGACTGAGAGAGAGAGAGAGAGAGAGAGAGAGAGAGAGAGAGAGAGAGAGATTCACCCATGACTATTGAAAAATCTTCCTATCTCAAAGTCCCGTCAAGTTGTTAGTTTGCCAGTCTGGTCTCGTGCTGTTTTACAGTTCTCTTTTGTGTTGACTTTATCGCCTCTGAACGAAAATGTATAAAACCAGTCACGAAAATATAGCCATGCCTTTTATTGTTATTGAGTATGAACTAGTCAATCTATGCACTCTAAATCTTCCCGAATCTCTCTCTAACTTACTTGGAAACACATGACCACCAACAAAGAGAAAGAAGACGAACGAGAAAATCCTTTTCGATTCAGGATATCTCGGGAAATGAACGAATGCAACTTTTGTCTTTCCCAGCGGGGCCATATTTCTTTTCCTGGGAAACATCTCCAGTCACTTGTGATGTTTACTATGCATCCGATTCTGTAAAGGTTTTAGATAACCAGATAAATATCTGACGGCGATTAATGGATATACGGTCAGAAGCGACTTAGACCCTAACTGTAATTATATAAATGGTTTTTTTATGTTTAACACCCTTTGTGGCAGCAGATTTGAATTCGAAACTGCCCATTTTATATCGGCTGAAGCACGTTGGTTGACGTATTAAGTGCAGTACTTTGTAAGAGAGAGAGAGAGAGAGAGAGAGAGGAGGAGAGAGAGAGAGAGAGACGAGAGAGAGAGAGAGTTTTCCACGTCTATCCAACAATTAAACGTTCGAAGGACTTTAATAGAGTTTTATAGAAGATTTACCAGAAAATTAATTGCATCTCAGTCGTGCACTTTGAATACTAAAATGTCTTCAATAAACCGCTCTCCTAAAATTTAAGTTTTAGCAATTATCATAGAAAAGATTTGTCATTGATACAGTAATGACAAGCGATTTCCGTGATTGTTCTGATTACAATCAGAGTTAATTATTATTATTATTATGATACTGGCGCAAAACCCCACATCTTTACAGAGGATCAACATTAGAATAGTTAATGGAAGCAGAAAATTAATGACGTTATTCTAGTTTAATGCCTCGCCTTGTCAGCCCAGCAAATTACAGCAATTCAGGTAATGAGGCGTCATTAAATGAATGAAGGGAGATAATTTACACAAAAAAGCACGTGTATTGGATCGTAACAATCACATGATTGCATATAGAGGCTGTCATAATTTTTCGAATAGCACAATTTAAATTTGATGTCAGAGAGAGCTCATTGTAGTCAGACACAACATAGAAATATTAAACCATTTGAAAATGGATCGTCGCAGAGGAGATTAATATTGCGAGTGGATACAAGTTGATCGGTAATAATGAAGAAAAGTGGCAAGAATTGGTGACACAGTTTGGAAGTGTTCGTGAAATTTGTAGACTGAGTATTTAGAAACCCGGTTTACGAAGAAACGTAATTTTTCATTTTTACTGTGGAAATGAAGGGTAGTTATAGAATTTACTTGAATGCTGAACAAAGTATGTGCATAGTAACAATTAGTAATTGACCCATAAAAGTTGAAATGAGGATGAAGAGGAAAAAAGTCAAATGAGTAATAGACCCATAAAAGTTAAGATGAGGAAGAAGAGTAAAAAAGTCAAATGAGTAATTGACCCATAAATGGTGAGATGAGGAAGAAGAATGAAAAAGTCGACAAGGGGTAGAGATACAGCAGAAACTGTGTGGAACTGGATAATTGTGGACAGGGAGAATAGATGATGGAAGAAGAAATTCAGTTTTTATGGATGGATAATTTAAAGGCTTAAAGAGTGACAGTGTGGGAGAGTGGACAAGATGGAGGATATTACCGCAAGACTTGTAAAGTGGTCTGATGTGCTGCATATAAGACTTTGTGTAACTAAATGAAGTCGCTCAGATATGGGGAATTTCGCTCATGAAATTTAACTATACTTCAGCAGGTAGAAGCTCTATAGGAAATTTAATGCTAGTGGGTACTTTTTTAAGGCCAACCTCATTGAAGAATTTAAGTTTTGAAGGTGAAATTAACTATAAATCATCTTATTAATGTATTCATACGTCTCCTATATTTTTTGTGGCAGAGTATCAGCTTTCAGCGAAATGTAATTATAATACATTATTCTCAGACATTGAGCGTGGGAGTGAAAAATCTAGAGAAAAAAATCTAAATGGAAAGATTAGCAAATGGCCGCAAAATCTGAGGCTCCGTCGAAAATCAGCTCTAATAAATGAAAGGCTCTTTGATTCCACTGACGTCATTCCACACTCATGGCTTTCGCTTGGTTGATTGCAGGATTTCTTTTCTCCCTTTCAATATCTAGATATTTTATCTTAATTATTCTGTGATTTTCCATTCTGGTGAACTTTTGAAAATGAGTAATTTTTCTTATTCTATAATAGAAGCATATCCGTTTATTTTATATTACAAGCATATCATCTTATTGTTCTTTAAAAAAAATCTCCAGTTTAAAGGAGACCGGATTTAAACGTCCCACTTTGTTAGCAGGTGATGGCAAAGAATCATAGAGTAGGAAATTTAAACAGAAACTTGCTTATTTTGTAGAGTAGTTGATGAAGTTTCTGCTCTCTAATATAAGTTAAGTTCTTTCCTCAGATGTAGGGTCTACCTATATTTTCTGAATGTGTGTATGTTTTATTTCTGTACTTTTTTTGGTAGCAAACAAGTGCATATATCCTACAGGTTTTTTTGGTAGCAAACAAGTGCATATATCCTACAGGTTTAGCTCTGTTGTTTTTGAGTTGTTGAACAGTTTTTTTTATTATATTTTTCGTTTATTTGTGCAGCCTTTTATTTCAATGAATAAGGGATCTCCCCACCTTCAACATAATTCATTAAGTGGAGTTTTTGGTTGTTTATCTTAAATGTAGATGAATTCTTTCTTGTGTTCTGCTATGTTAGGGTGAGTTTACACTAGGCTTCACCGCACGCTGCTTACGTAAGACTCACCATCAACTCCTCCCAAATTCTTGTTAGCCCCGCCTACTGGGCTGTTCATTAGGGTGAGATAGAGGTGTGGCGTGAGTCTTGATGAGCAGTCCAGTAGGCGGGGCTAACAAGAATTTGGGAGGAGTTGTGATTAGGTCTTACGTATGCAGTGTGTGGTGAAGCCCAGTGTAAATTCACCTTTATACAGAGAGAGAGAGAGAGAGAGAGAGAGAGAGAGAGAGAGAGAGAGAGAGAGAGAGAGAGAGAGAGAGAGAGAGTTGCAAGAAAAGATCGCTTGCTTAATTTTGTTTTGAACTAAATTGTCTTTTATTTTCCTACCCTTTGGTTCTTTGTCAGACCTGCTAACAGGTGATTTTTTATTACTATTATTAATTTTTTTTTTTTGTAAATTCAATGCACAGAAATATGAAATAACATAGTTGAAGGAATAAAAGGAACTTCAGGCGGGTGGACGTCCAAAATTGGAAGAGATTCGATAGAAACTTTGTCTTGCGAATATTTATGGACGAATAGACTATCACGCTTGACACATATTTGACAATTTAGATTTTCAGTTCAGTTAAGGCTCTCTCTCTCTCTCTCTCTCTCTCTCTCTCTCTCTCTCTCTCTCTTTTGAAATGTTGACCCTTTTTCAGGGTCTAAAATGTATAGCAAAGCGAATCTCTTGTTCTAAATTTAAAGTAAAGGTTAAAATGATGAACATAACGTTTTGTTAACAAGACTTCGTGTATCTGTTTTATGATTTTTGTATTTCATTTTTCTGTTGCCAAAGAATGTTATTTTCTCAGAAATTATTTTTTAATATAAAAAAGTAGAACTTTCTCAATTACGTTTTTATTTTTTTTATTAACATTCGTTAGTGCGCTTGTTTTTATTTTCATACATTACTAATTACTCGTCTTATTTCTTTTTTATCGCTGAGGAACTCAAAAGGAGTATTCTTGGCATTAGATATTGGTTAAAACTTCCCCAAGGGGTATATCGGAGAGGGACAGTGTAATCCCCAACTCTCTGCCTCCAGTTTACAACCACCCTTGATAGTTCCCCAGACCCATTCATGCACAGGTTCAGACTCTCGCAGAAACTTTCCTCTCGCTTTCATTCTTTCCCATCCCTAGACAATCTACGCTGCCATCAAACTGCTCTCCTGCTGCGCTTCATCCAAATCACACAGTTCTTGGACTTACCCATCTGTACTCTTTCACACGACCCTTCCTCGGGTATCCTGACCCAAGAAATACTAGCACCCGGTCCTTTTCCATATATTTCTCATCCCTACTACGCTCCGTTATGCTTTGCCCTGAAAACTGCTCTTTCACTTTTGTTTTGCGAAGTGCCATAACATAGGGAGCTGTTTCAAAGACAAATCTCATACATTACTACTACTATGACGTTCTGCTTGCCAGTGGGAGAAAATAGGCTTTTTTTCCCCCTAGCTACGTGTTCATGTATATACGAGGGACGAAACTGCCGTAATAATTTCATTCTCTCTCTCTCTCTCTCTCTCTCTCTCTCTCTCTCTCTCTCTCTCTCTCTTCTCTTAATTCCACCTATCTATTACTCAGATCTTATCACAGGAAAAACCACTTTTGCAGACCATTGGAATGATCAGCTTTATCGTGGAAAAGTTTGCGACAATCTCGACTGCCACATCAGTCATTGCCAGAGAGGAAGCATTCCTTGAGAACTTGTTGAGAAGGGAGAGGGTTTTTGTAAAAGGAAAGTAGAGACAGGAGTATGATCTGGATGTTGTTGAAAGAAGGGTAAAAGGAGGAGAAGTGAGAAACGTAGAGAAGAGACCATGTAAGATTACTGGCATAACGTCATATATATATTGTAGACTGATAGGCTGAGAGGGAGAGATAGATTTTTAACATCTTTTTATGGGTATGAATGCCTGCATCCGGACATTGCTGCACATGAAGACCTGACTGACTTACTGAATCAGTCAGGAAAAGAAAAACGTTATATTTAGTCATTAAACTCTTCTAAATTTAATGACTATAGTATATACTACACATATGTGTGTTTGTTTGTGTTTGCGTGTATGTGATTTATGTTATGCTGTTTCATGTAGTTGTGGGTTGGTTACATTCATCATGTAATGGTATGTGCAATGTACTAAATGTTTTCTATGTAGAGTAACATCTGCTGTCATTCCTAGCATTAGTTAAATTGATTATGCTACCCATCTCTCTCTCTCTCTCTCTCTCTCTCTCTCTCTCTCTCTCTCTCTCGTTAACTTTAGAATTATATATACCTCCTGCTGTATGCAAAGGATTTCAAGATTTTTTCAAAATAACGTAGAATTTATTATTATTATTATTATTATTATTATTATTATTATTATTATTATTATTATTATTATTATTATTATTATTATTATTATTATTATTATTATTATTATTAGCATCTAATTTAGTCATATATTTTCAAAGCAGACAAGGTGAAAGCGATGACAAATGTTTAATTTTGCTGACAGTAATGTAATAAAATGAAAAATATTCGTTTCTGTTCTCCCAGACAGCAATTATACGATTGGACGTAAAACCACAAAGAACATTCATGACTGAAATATAAATCACAACTGCGACAGCCGTGTATATTTTAAGGAAATGTACGCAGCGTCTGCAGTGCGCCATTTTTGGATACTATAATTTTTATATGCATGACCTACTATATTTATAGTGATTATGAATTTTAATTTTAATTTTGACGGAGATAAAAGTATTCAGGGACATTCGAGAAATTGGTGTCATCCTACTAAAATGCGATACATTTACAAGTTGATTAAAATTTCGTTGAGCTGAGTATATCTTAGTTTAACCAGACCACTGAGCTGATTAACAGCTCTCCTAGGGCTGGCCCGAAGGATTAGATATTTCTACGTGGCTGGGAACCAATTGGTTACCTAGCAACGGTACCTACAGCTTGTTGTAGGATCCGAACGAAATTATATCGAGAAATGAGTATTTAATCTACAGGAATAAATTCCTCTGATTCCTTGTTGGCAAAGCGGGGAATCGAACCCTGACCTTGAGATTGGTAGTCGAGCATGTAACCGACTCGTCCAATGAGGAACATTTACGCTGTGAAGCTTCAGAAGAGTCGATAAGCTTAAAGAATTGAAATCGAACATGATTTTTGGGATAATATTATTCTGTTTCCTAAAAAAATAAAGAAAGAGAATTCTCTCAAATTGAATAGGATAATTATTTTGAGATCCTTATCCCAATAAAAGACCATGATTCAGTGGAAGTAAGACTGGTCAAGTATTCTTCCTTTGTTACCCATTTCCTATTTCCCCTTTCACCTATTTTTCGTTGTTCCCTCTATCTCTCCCATCAGATTCTTTTCCTTTCCACATCAGAAATGGACGAAGCAAAGGCAGAAATTCTTGACAAACATCTCGTCAGGAGCAAAGTCTGCACTTGCGCTCTCACAGCAAATTTTCATTTCTTCACGAAGAAACGAAAACCGTTATCCGCTTCTCAACGACCATCTTCTGCCTGCCATGGTGACCCTGGAGCACAGCTTCGCTTACTTGTCCTTGTTAGAGTGGTTTGTTAAAAGAGATTGGATGTGCCAGTCACTGCCCGTTGGGCCGTGGATATATGTTGCTCGGGAGGATGGCGGTCTTCCAGGTGCTGTTGAGATGGAGGTCAGGGGATTCCTTTACATATATATTGCATGGAACACGTGCAGTTCGCTTTTTGGCATTTACCGGTTTGTTTTAAAATGCCTATTAGATGTTGATGGTCAGTTTCCTTTATGTTTGTGTCATATGTATGTTTCGTTGATGAATTAGAGAAAAACAGCTTGGTATGCTGAATCTTAGTTGCTGCATGAAATTATATATATATATATATATATATATATATATATATATATATATATATATATATATATATATATATATATACTATACATACAATACATATTCATATACATATATATATATATATATATATATATATATATATATATATATATATATATATATACCCATATATATATACATATATATATATCACCGTGATTCATATAAATTATTCGAGCTACAAATGTCCTTTAATATCTCGTCACTGACGTCCTGATTTCGTCTCTTTCCACTGGGCGGTGGTTCGAACCCACGAGAGGACGAAATTATTATCAACTAAAAAATTCCCCTTCGGTTTACATATATGAAAATATTATTAATTCCGAGGTAGAGCGAATTAGATATTAAAGGACATTTGTAGCTCGAATTATATATATATATATATATATATATCTATATATATATAGCTATATAGTATATATATTAGATTATATAGATATAGATATATATATATATGTTTGTATACATATATATAATAATATAGATAATACACATATATAATATTAATATATATTACTATTTATAATAGTATATATAATATATATATATCATATATATAATATGATTAGAATATATTTAATATATATCTATATCACATATAGGTATATAGATATGTGCGTTATATATGTATGCATATATTTGTGTGTGTGTGTGTGTGTGCATGTGTGACTGCATTAACTGGAAATCTATCAACAAACAACATCAAAGCTACCATTAATGACGACTGATAAAAAAAAAAAAAAAAAAAAAAACTGAAAGTAAAGTCAGTCTTCCAAACACTAGCCCTATAACTACCAATTATACTGTCAGTCTGCTGATTAGCGAAGCGAAGTAGGGTTAGGTTCAGCAATTGGACTGATTTTGCGCCCAGAAAGTCGGGCAACATCGGCGTATAATCCTAAAGCCAATCTATGTGGAGGTACTATTAACTAAGTAACTCCTTCTGAGGTGAGAAGCGGCCGGTTTGTAGTTTGAATCCGATATTATACTTATTATTCTTATTCTTCTGTAATGTTTTGGATCTGAAAACCTTTGGCAATATCGAAGATATTATTATTATTATTCTTTATTGACAAAACGTTACACATGTTGTACTACTATATTTACATTTATTTTGCACATAACAGTGGGTTTTAATCTATAACAATAACTCATTTTACCAATACATTACAAAATATTGCTGTCCATAAAAAGGAAAATATTCTCATTCATAACATCTAGCTACTGACCAAACATCACAACATCGAAATTAAAAATTGGGGACGAGAGTTTCCAAGCATCTCGTATGTACAGCGCCCAAAGTAAAATGGAAAATTATGAAAAATTATTATTATTATTATTACTATTATTTATTATTTAACTATTATTATTATTATTATTATTATTATTATTATTATTATTATATTATTCTGCACTGTGGTCTACGAAAACCACAGAGTATTTTGGAACTTTAATCCGCGTAACCAATTCCTCTTGTCACTCTTCTCGAAAATTCAAATAATAATATCGCTTTACAATCAGATGTCTTTTGTTGAGTCTCCATGTGCCATTTTTCACTTGGTTTATTGACTTTGAATGAAGAATATAAAGAATATTTCGATGCACTGACCTGTGCAGTTGTGAGAAATGAGATGGTAAGGGTTTATCGCGTTGAGTTGGCGACTCCGTTTCAAGGAAATGAAAGTAAATATAAGTATTCTTAGTACAACCTCCCTCCGCTGATGAACTTACTTTTACCTCTTCCTTTGGACTTTGTGCCAGAATACTTTGAATCTGTTCAAAGGAAATTTATAATTTAAGAGGCCAACTTGCAGCACAGATATCCCAAATCCCGTATACTGACATCTTTATTATTAAGAGGCACATCTAAATTTAGCGTTGTTTTTTTTTGTTTTTTTTTTCTTTTTTTTATATATTCCGAAGGAAGATTTGTGCAGGTAAATTAAAAACCAAATCCTACTGAACACACGGGATGAGTGCGTTTATGTGATAAGCTGTATCACACTTTAGTCAGAGATGGAAAGTTTAACATGTAAGGGCATAAAAGATAAGACTAAACTGGGGATAAACAAAAAGTACAGATCAGCCTCAGCATCATCTGTAATGAAGAAAAATGTACATAATGAGGTAAAAACTGGGTCCATCGTTAATTCTCTCATTAAAATCAGAATTTTAAACGCAACTTTAAAAGAGTTTATGAATAGATGGAAAAATTATTACGTGGAAAAATTTATATCAATCGCTTCGTGATGTTCCGAAAATTGGCGATAATGGGATTTTTCTAAGAATACTTTGATGACATGAAAGAGAATAAAAATATGCCGTATTGAATGATTTGATGATAAGGTTTCTACGTATTGAGAGGGAGACTGGCTTGGGGATCAGATATTTAATGAGATGAGAGAGAGACGAGAGAGAGATAGAGAGAGAGAGAGATGAGAGAGACCTTTATTCAAGTAGCATTCCTCTTGTTCATTACAATATAACAGAGCATATTTAGCTCTCTCTCTCTCTCTCTCTCTCTCTCTATCTCTCTCTCTCTCTCTCTCTCTCTCTCTAGTATTATTATTCAAATGTCAAGGTAGAATTCAGGTTCCGGAATCAGCAATGGAAGATAATTTTGTTCTGTTAATGTGACTTCAATTCGAAAGATAGCCTGTTTATAGGAACGTTGAAGGATCATTATACTATATTTATTTGAAAAAATGTAAGCTGGTATTTTAAAGCATTGTATGAAAATTCAGTATTTGAGCTGGGTATAGAGACTGATGTCATTAGGCATTATTGTTTGGTCAAAAACCATTAAATTTTCTTTATTGGCAATGTAAATTTGCCCAGAAAGTTCTCTTGCAATGGTTGGCTGTCTTCACTTTCAAGTACAAGGATGTTTAATTTTCATAGTAGTTTATTGGCAAGCTAACATATTTGTTTTCGTATATTTGCTTTTAGATAAAAATTCTCTTTAACACCGGATTTATTTTATTTACACATTGGGCTTACTAACACAGAAATTTCGTGCAAAGGAGATAACACATGAAATGAGGAATTTGAACTAATTCGTAAGCAGCTTTCGTCTTCAAAGTATCCTGACCATATAATTGAGAAAGCTATTCATAAAGCAAACGTAATTTTTCACCGACCCCCTCAAAGCAAGACCAGAGAGACACCCAACAATATAATAAAAATCCCACACCTGGACAGGATGAAGATGGTGACCCAGACCCTCGGAAAATCTAACCCTTTTGCCTTTACCTACCCAAATACCTTACCTAAATCCCTGATTAACGTCCAACAAAAGACATCCCCAAGGACACAGGAGTTTATGAAACCCCATGCCTGGACTGTGACCAATCTTACATAGGTTTTACAGGAAAATCACTTCCCCAGACATTAATACAACATTAACGGTCAGTTAGGTATGGACAACAGAGCAAAGCTATTTTTCTCTATATAAATAACCATAACCACAGAATAAACGTATAATTTATAACAGCAGATATCGGTACAAAAGTCAAATGATAGAGGAAGCCTTGATTAAACAAAGACAGGTAATGAACATCTCAAAGGACGCCTGGGATTCAGATATCATTGATAAAATCTTCTTTCAACCAACACTTACGAAGATTAAAGAAGAATTACCAGTGTGAGGAGCGGGGTGGGGGGGGAGGGTGACTTAGAAATCGTGCTACCTTTTCTGTAACTTTTCTCGTTCATTTCCTACCTGGAGAGAGAGACAGCAGTCTCTGAAATATAGTACTTTCTATATTTGGGCGTTTTTATGGAAAATATCTTGTTAACTTGATTTTCAACCGAAGCACCTGATTAATAGCAAGAATGGAACGTTAATTTTCGTTTACCTTTTCAAGCTGAATTATCAAGCGAGTTTCTTCAATGACATATTCTCCGCACAGCAATCATGAAACGATGCTCTCTCGCGCTCTCTCGGAAATCCTCTCTCTCTCTCTCTCTCTCTCTCTCTCTCTCTCTCTCTCTCTCTCTCTTGATGGTTCAACTTCACGCAAGATGGTTTCCCATTGATCAGGAACTCTGTAATGAAGACAAGTTCTCTCGAGAAGAGTCTAAATGCCGTCGTTATTTATTGATTGCGGTAACTTGGCTCAGCTGCATTCCGGAAAGGGCCATAGTAAGACACATTGCAGAGTTTCATTGCAAGTATCGAGGCCCTTAGGGGAATATTTTATGCATAATGTTTTTTTTTTTTTTTTTTTTGAGGGAAAAAGAGACGAAGAATTCAGTCTGTGTAGATTTTTTGTTTTCAATTTTTAACATTCTTTTTTTTGTTAATCGATGTAATGCAGGAAAAATAATTAGTAACAAATAACAATGTTAATCGAAGTAACACAGGAAAAGGTAATTAGTAACTTGTAACATAATGAAAAGTAACGGTGATGAGCTAATTCTTAGTGACGGTTTATGAAAACAGTCCTAAAATACTTACATGTAACAGAGATTGAAAAATTACAGTTTTGGCTGTGGCAAATAAATTACAGGTAACAGAAAACCTTGAGCGAGCTAGAATTTTCCGGATACGTGTGGGAATGAAAATGAAAACGTTATTTTTCACATTATATTGGAATACGAAATGATTACTTATATATATATATATATATATATCTATATATATATATATATATATATATATATATATATATATATATATATATATATATATATATATATCTCTAATAAAAGGAGCCCATAAAAACACCAAAATATAGAGAAAAAAAAGTACTATATTTCAGAGACTGCTGTCTCCCTCTTCAGGTAGATGAATGAGAAAAGTTTACAGAAAAGGGGGTATTTATACCAAGAGGTCCATCCACAAACAAGCCAACTTAGGTCACCCCCGCTGATAATCTTCCTTTAATCTTCTTAAGTGTTGGTTGAATGAAAACGTTGTCGATCGTATCTGAAATCCATGCACCTTTTGAGATGTTCATTACCTGCCTCTCTTTTATTAAGGCCGATTCCATCATTTGACTCTTGTACCCGCAGTTGCTGCTATAAATTACACGTGACAAATTCCAGTTTATTCTATGGTTATGTTCATTTATATGGTTGAAAACAGAACTCGGCTATTTTCAACCATATAAGTGAACATAACCATAGAATTAACTGGAATTTGTCACGTGTAATTTATAGCAGCAATTGCCGGTACAAGAGTCAAATGATGGAATCGGCCTTAATAAAAGAGAGGCAGGTAATGAACATCTCAAAAGGTGCATGGATTTCAGATACGATCGACAACGTTTTCATTAAACCAACACTTAAGAAGATTAAAGGAAGATTATCAGCGGGGGGTGACCTAAATTGGCTAGTTTGTGGATGGACCTCTTGGTATAAATACCACCTTTTCCGTAAACTTTTCTCATTCATCTACCTGAAGAGGGAGACAGCAGTCTCTGAAATATAGTACTTTTTTTTCTCTATATTTTGGTGTTTTTATGGGCTCCTTTTATTAGATGGAATTCTGTTGTTACAGAACATTTTTACCAGCATTTTTAAATAATATATATATATATATATATATATATATATCATATATATATATATATATATATATATATATATATATATACACACACCATTTGTTTCTCCTTTAATTATCGGGAGAAATGTCGTGTAAGTGTGAAAAGTTTATGAATGTAAATAGTAGAGCAATCTCTCTCTCTCTCTCTCTCTCTCTCTCTCTCTCTCTCTCTCTCTCTCTCTCTGGCATTTCTCACCTATGAGATCAACAACAGCCCTAACCAAAAAGATACAAAAGCATTCACAGATATATTAGAAGGATATGATCCTTCAAACTGGAACAAATCAACAGAAAACATCTTGAAAATAATTGAAGAAGTTCCAAATAAAATCCAGTGGTCAAGAGACTCATAAAGAAAATATACATAAATCAACATATTCCGACAAAATGAATAAGGTGAACATTGTAAATATCCTAATTGATGCAATAGGAAAAAGAATGCCAAAAGCATGCAAACTGTGTAAGGTGTGGTATAGCATAGTTAATCCACAAAACCTGATCAGAAAATGTGCTGCATGCAACATTCTGATGCATCCACAATGTGCTGAGGTAATGCAAGATATGAGTAAAGATACCAGAATATTTTGCTCAACATGTCTATCATGGATAGACAATGTTATTAAATCAAGATTGAATGTACAAATAGTTGAGGATGAAGAAGAAGAGGAAAACGGAAGAGAAGTAAACAAAACTGAAATGACAGAAAAAAATAAGGAAAACAAAGAACAAGATAAAAGTATGGCTGCAGAGATACTCATTGATACTACAAAAGGCAATCAAGCAGCATACATACGAAGAAATAAATTACGACATGACAACACAAAAGAAAATCCCGAAGAGGCTCTACCCAGATCTACACAATGATGGGAAAGAGGAAAAAATAGACAAGAAAGACAAAGTCTGCAACCTTTTGAAAAGAGGCAATTGCAGATTCGGAGAAAGATGTTACTACAAACATCCTAAGGTATGTCACAACTATGAAATATATGGTAAATGTGCATACCTAGACAGCTATGAAAATGATTGCAGAGATCTACATCCAAAAATATGCAAAAACCTAAAAGAAGGAAAAGGATGTAAGTTCGACAAAAAATGTAAATATATGCACCCTGTAGCCATGAATCTAAATCAAATAAATAATCATTCAAATAATAAAATCCAAAATAAGAAAGAAACAAATAAAGAGAGGAACAAAGAATATCAGGTGAAAGAAAAAACCAAGCCATCAACGCGATATGGTGTGTCGTCAAAATATTTCCAACTGTCAGCTCCAAGATACAACTCAAGAGATAAGAACTGTATTTATGATGCAAGAGGATATTGCAATTACGGAGAAAATTGCAGATTCAGACACAAAATGAATAATTATGATGAAGGAATATCAAATATTGTGGAAAAGTTGGATTTTTTAATGTCAGAATTTCTGGAAATGAAGAAAAGAACAACATACCAGAACAGGAAAGAGACATGGGAAAATCCTTATTACCCGTATTAAATGAAGGAGAAAACACGCAAACCATCATAGTGATGAATGCGCAGGGTTTAGTTACGAGTAACTCAAAAAGAAAAATAGAGTACTTAAAAGAACTAACCCAAATTGAAAAGAAAAAAGATATAATGAATATAAGTGAAACCTGGTATTCCCAAGAGACTGGGAATGATGATCAAATAAAAGGGTTCCAAACTTATAGATCAGATAGAAAAAAAAGGAATCAAGGGGGAACCGCAATATATGGGAAAGAGAAAAAACAAGGAAAAATATATGAGAAATATAGTAACTCAGAATGTGAACTAATAGCGGTAGAATTTGAATCTGAAAAATTAATGAACATAGTAATATATAGACCCCCTAATACTAAAGAGTTTGACATAATAATAGAAAAATTGGATGATATATGTAGAAATCACAAGGACTGGACTATTCTCCTATCTGGAGACTTTAACTTTCCTTTCGTAGACTGGAAAGAACGAATAGGAGTTTGTGGTTGTATTTATACATATAAAAAAAGAGAGTAATAGTGGTGCAGAAGATAAGAGGCAATTCGAAAAACCATTAGATACGCTACTAGAATACAACATTAAACAAATAAATCACCTGCCAACAAGAAAGGAAAATACTTTAGACCTACTATGAGATTCAGGGTCTCTGTAACACGGTTTTTTTGGACTTTGCTCCTTGTCAAAGCATCGGATGTAGCTGAAAGTCGACAAATGTATATTTTACAACCACACACAAATTTTTTCAGCATTATCAATAACCTAAACCCGATAGTTTTAATTTTTATAGAGTAGTAATGATCTAGCCGACGCCATGGCCAATGATTACGAGCCAAAAGTCGAAAAACATTCATTACGTAAGCAAGGTAAACAAACACCTTTTGACTAAATGTTGCCCCGCCCATCCACCAGACAGAAATTCCATCGGCTCTGAAACCCAAAGACTTTATGAATGGCGGAACGATACATAGATGTGGGTTGGGTATCAGTGCTAGCGTAGTAATACTACTGTAGCAGTAGTGCTGCAACAGTATAGCAGTAATATACATGAATTAAACGTTTAGGCCAACTGCTGGGATCCTTGAGGATCATTTAGCACTTCTTACAACTACTCAAGAAATTAGTTTTTATAGCCAGAAGTTAAATTTTCTAATCCAACAATGCCCATGGTAGCCTTAAGTGTTATCCTGAATTATAACGAGGGGAAAGTGGGTGGAGCCTCATGAAGTCACCATTCTGACGATAATTATTGGTGAAGGTTTAAAGCCAATATACGGTACCGGCTTTTTTTTTCAGTAAAAAGGTAGATAGCCAATAAATAAAAATTGCTTGACATTGGATGTAGCAGTTATCAAATCAAGCTTGTCTACTATATTTTTGATAATTACCAACTATTCCCTACATCTTGTCAATCTGATTGTGACCTATAAAGTAGACTGTAATTTCTTTGGAAACTTTTTTTGAGAGTTGACTAATAATTGAAGTGTTTTTGTATTTATTAACATATTTTATTGGTTTGTTCATTATGACAATTATCAGTGGAGAGGTTCCAGAGTTCATAAAGGTGTACTGCTTTGCCTGTATTTAAATTTGTATGTCATTGTTGCCAGAGGTTTAGCCTTCGTTACGTATAGCCAATCATCCATCGAGAAAGAGGGAAGAAATGCTGTCATAAGTTACGTAACGAGTGCGTTCGAAACCTTTTCTCTGAGTAAGTTGGCCCGTCTTCAAAAAAGGTCACTTTTACATTATAAGTACCAAATTTATTCAACCTACGTAGTGCAGAATACAACTCAAAATTATGTGTTGATATATAATATGTATTCTGAATAAGCGTTATATTTATGAAATGCATAGATAAAAAGTTATTGCGAAAAAACCGTGTTACAGAGGCCCTCAATCTCATAGTAGTATTTGTGAATGAGGTGAATTATGTTAAAGAAATAATAGTTTATAATGCGAGTATTTCAGACCATAATGTCATAGAATTAACAGTCCATTCCAAAGCAAGTGAAAACAGAGATAAGCAAAAAATGAAAAAGTGGGAAGGATATGGAAAATACAAATAAATGAAGAATTAAACAAAGATTGGGATAACATTTTCGTAAGTGATGACATAAGAGTAAATACAGAGATACTATAAAATACTAGAGAAAATAGTGGAAAAATATATACCAAAGAAGAAAAGTAAACATCCGTCATGCATACCAAGAGACAGAAGGATCTTGTCCCAGAAAATCACAAAGTGGAAAAAAGGCCTTGCAAAAGAAAAAAATGCATGGAAAGTTATAGAACTAAAAAGTAAGATAGAAAATGCAGAACAAAAGATTATACAATCAAAAAGAAAATGAAAAACGGGACTTGAAAGAAAAAACCCTAGTAAATATCAAGCAAAACCCCAAACTATTATACTCGTACGCGAAAAAGATGAATGAAAGAAGAATAGAAATAGGCCCTCTGAGAATTGAAGGGAGATTAACGAATGAAAAAAGGAAATATGCAACATACTGGCAGAAACGATATAGAGAATTCACCCCTAGAATTGATAATGAAGATAATGATACAGAAGTAAGGGACAAATAGTGAATATTTAGCTGACATAGATATTAATGAAGCTGATATTGTGCAGGCTATTAATGAAATTAAAAATGGAGCTGCTGCAGGTCCTGGTGGTGTTCTTGCTATTTTGTTAAAGAAAGTAGTTCATTCTATCGCAATATTATTAAGACAAAGTGTAGATACAGGCAAGATTTATGATGAGCAAAAATTAGCATATATTACCATTACTTTCATAAGTGGATCAAGACTAGAGGCAAATAATTATAGGTCTGTGAGTCTAACATCACATATTATGAAAGTGTATGAAAGGGTAATGAAGAAAAATATGAAATATTTAATAAAAAAAATAATTTGTTTATAAGGACAACATGGTTTCGTACCCGGAAAAAGTACACAAACCCAACTGTTAGTCCACCGTGAGAACATATACAAAAATATGAAAAGCGGAAATGAAACAGATGTGGTTTATCTAGACTTTGCAAAAACTTTTGACAAGGTAGACTATAATACATTAGCAAAGAAAATTAGAAAACACAATATCATGGATAAAGTAGGAAGATGGTTAAAAGAATTTTTACTCAACAGAAAACAGATAGTTATTGCAAACGATGAGAAATCGGATGAAGCTAAGGTAATATCCGGTGTGCCACAAGGTACGGTGTTAGCTGCAATACTGTTTGTTATTATGATTGCAGACAGAGACAGTAATGTTAAGGACTCGGTAGTGAGTAGTTTCGCCGATGACACAAGAATAAGTAGAGAAATTACTTGTGATGAAGATAGGAATGCGCTACAAAGAGACCTTAACAAAGTATATGATTGGGCAGAGGTAAATAGGATGGTATTTAACTCTGATAGATTTGAATCAATAAATTATGGAGACAGAGAAGGAAAGCTATATGCATATAGGGGACCTAATAATGAGACAATCACAAATAAGGAAGCAGTTAAAGACCTTGGTGTGATGATGAATAGGAACATGTTATGCAATGATCAAATAGCAATTCTATTGGCAAAATGTAAAGCAAAAATGGAAATGTTGTTACGGCACTTCAAAACAAGAAAAGCTGAACACATGATTATGCTTTATAAAACATATGTTCGTAGTCCACTTGAATTGTAACGAGGATAAAATTCCCTTAACTGTCGCGTCCCCAGGGCAGGAACCTATGTCTCAAATTCCCAAGACTGGGACATTCGATCAGCAAATATCTCACAGAAAAGGGAACAATACTAGGAAATATCTCGAGAAAAAATTCGTTAGTTAAAAAAAAATGCATTTCGAGTTTTTGTGTGCTTTTGTTATTCTGTCGAGGTGTCGTCTAATTCAGGAATGAACAAGAGCTAAATGATTTGTTCTTTGTTCATATCCAGAATTTATCTCTATCTACCGTGATTTTAGTTTGTGCTGTCTTTGTCTGACCGTCCGCCTTCTCATCTTAAAAACTACCGAGGCTAGAGGGCGGCAAATTGGTATGTTGTCCATCCACCCTTCAATCATCAAACATACCAAATTGCAGCTCTCTAACCCCAGTAGTTTTTATTTTATTTAAGGTCAAAGTTAGCCGTAATCGTACTTCTGGCAGCGCTATAGTTACAAGCAACATAGGCCACCACCGGACCGTGGTGGCGTTTCATGGGCGGCGGCTAAGAGTTATGGGCCGTGGCTGAGGCCACCACCGGTCAGAAAACTCGATTGCGCCTAAGAACCTTCGGCGCATTTTTTACTTTTTTCCTTAGTGTTAAAGGAACTAAGAATAACTAAATGATAGAGATACAGACATTTTTCCGTTAACTGAATGTGATAGCTTGTGGAAAGGTAAAAATTTGCTGAGGGGAAGGAACCAGCAGGAGGACTCTGTTACGGTCTCACTCGGAAGCAACAAAGCCCAGGAATTCCGCTTTTGGACATTCTGGTCTTATATGTAAGCTCTAAATTCTGCACCAAGGTGTACTGAAAATGCACTCATAACAACAGCCCCGTAGGGGGGAATGGTAAGGACCGTTAATGCACCTCATGCATTTCACTTCAGGCATTACTCAAGGTTCTTTGCAGCGTCCCTTCGGCCCTTGCTGTAACGCCTTTCGTTATTCCTTTTACTGTACCTCCGTTCATATTCTCATTCCTCCAGCTGACTCTCCATCCTCTCCTAACATTTGCGAGGTTTGCTTCCTCTTACACTTTTAAAATTTCTTGAAATAATCACATGAAGAAAACTTTCTTTCGAAACTGAAATCCTTGACCAAAGGAACGTTACGTACTATCCCAAACCTATTCCCAAGGTGCTTTCATTCCACTAACTATTATCGGAGCCAATATTGAGAGAAGCTTGACTCGTAAATAAGGGAGGGGATGTTGTAAAGGGTATATCTAAATGTTTGTTTGTATGGTGTTTTTTCGTTGCACGGAACCAGTGGTCATTCAGCAACGGGACCAACGGCTTTACGTGACTTCCGAACCACGTCGAGAGTGAACTTCTGTCACCAGAAATGCACATCTCTCACATCTCAATGGAATGCCCGAGAATCAAACCATACCAACCACTCCACTGAGACGCTAAATGTGCAGTGTAGTTTCCCTAGTTTGCTTTAGACACGCGCTCACACATATTGACGGATATTCATTGAATTTTCAATAGTATGGTACCCTAAAATATATTTTATATAGTATGATATGTACAGAATATAGATACACACATATACATTTAAATATATTGTGTATATAATGTGTGTGTATTTCTTAAACTTTTTTCTGCGAAAATCGTCTAATATTTTAATAGTAAGCGCTTTAGATTCGTAAGCCTTATAACACTTGATAAGAACATGAGCTAAGCTATTTGGACTGCTTTAGTTTCCATATTCAATTTCCGCTTTTAAGCTGTACTATAATCCTATCAGGTCGGCTAAATATTGGCAAATCTTTGAACGCGACTTGAATAGATTAGCTAACGGGAAGATAAATCCAAGGTTTTTTTTATTTTATTTTATTTTTTTTACGGTTTATGCACAATGTAGTTTATTCGTTTATGGGTAGTAAAATTTTATGTGCTACCACTATTATTATTATTATTATTATTATTATTATTATTATTATTATTATTATTATTATTATTATTATTATTATTATTCTGGTTCGATTTGACGAAATTTTGCGATTTTTTTAAAGATTCACTGTGCTCTGAGAGACAAATGATTTCATTTTGTTATGATTCCACCCCTGGATCTGTAGCCTGGATTTTTTTTTTTAATATTTACTGAGTTTGTCGCTAATATGTAGCTTTAAAGATTACGAAAGAAAGCGTAAATGATGTGGGTATTTGTGCAAGTACGGTATTTACGCCACCCTACTGGCGAACAGAGTAAAAAGAAGAAAACAAAAAAACTTTGTGTTTGGAAATACCCTTGGTAGACTTTTATAATGAGAATGTCGTTTATAATTTCATATTTCACTTTTCTTACTGCAGGAGACTACTTAATGGATTATATAGCTTTGTTTTTTTTATAGTTAATAAGGTTTATTACATTATGAGAAAATGCACTCATTCAGAACTTGTGCACTACAATTTTAATAGTATTTCTGTTTCGATAATTGTGTATCTTTGTGGACGAGTATGAGAGGGTAGACAATTTTTCTTATAGTAAGTACTCAGAAAGCTTTCATTAGATAAATAGGCACCTATGATACAATGGGAAAAATCGAAACAACATGGGTATCGAATTATACGAATATGACTGTAATGAGAAAAAGTCAAGGAAATAGATAAATAGGCACCTATACAGCAAAAGAGTATTTCAGCATTGGTATATAAAAGACACAGAACATAAAGTATTAATTCCATTAGTTGAATAACAACATCGTTTATAAATTCTCATGTGTGGACTCAGATTCATTTTGGGCCAGACAAGTACGGAATTAAATGTCAGGATAAATCAACATAAATAATCAGTTCGAGCTGACCAAAAGAATAAGTCTTATTATGCACCAAAACTAATAATCACATAGCATTACTTGGACACGTAGTAGTATAATCATAAATAAAAATATACTCTCTTAAAGCCTATTGATTCTACATTAATACAGCTAACAAATTAAAATAATTTAATTTGATTTAAGCACAGGTCTATAAACTCTTGACCTCATTCTGTACAATATATGTGTGTATGTTTATATGTGTGTGTTATATATATATTATATATATATATATATATATATATATATATATATATATATATATATAATATATATATATATATATATATATATATATATATATATATTATATATATATATATATATATATATATATCTATATTTATATATACACACACATATAAACATACACACATATATTGTACAGAATGAGGTCAAGAGTTTATAGACCTTTGCTTAAATCAAAGTAAATTATTTTAATTTGTTAGCTGTATTAATGTAGAATCAATAGGCTTTAAAAAAGTATATTTTTATTTATGATTATACTACTACGTGTCCAAGTAATGCTATGTGATTATTAGTTTTGGTGCATAATAAGACTTATTCTTTTGGTCAGCTCGAACTGATTATTTATGTTGATTTATGTATATATAGATATATATAATATTATATACATGAATAATATAATATATGATATGGTATATATATATATATATATATGTATAGTATATATATATTATATAATATATATATATATATATTAGAGATATATAAATATATATACATACATACATGTATTGAGAGAGAGAGAGAGAGAGAGAGAGAGAGAGAGATGCATTAATGGAACAACATGGTCCGAAAAGCATCAGAGTAAACATTGCAAAAACTAATAACATTCCTCCGCAACAAAACTAACAATATTTCAGTGTTATAAATATATATTTTTAAAACGTAAGGCTATCCACCAAACGTTTTTCTATGTTGTCAGTATTATTTCAAACGAAGAAACTTCGGATTATGTGTGAAGAAAAAATTAAATAAATCAATAAATAAGAAAAAAAATTCTTCATAAGCTACCGAAAGAGCTAATAGGGATTTCGTCCTCTATCCTCATCTGGGCTGATGGCAAAAGCCTCGTCCCCGACATTATTCATGAATTTCCCGGTCCGATATCAAATTCAGTCGAGGTATACATGAACTACCATGGCGCCTGGGAGCCATCTAGCTCACAATAGACCTAATGATTATTTTAGGTCCCAGTCGTTCGATTAAAGTCAAGGGATTTTAGGCTTCCGTGAATATCAAGGCCTTTCCAATTACAAGAGGGTTCGAATTAAACGGGTATAGAACGCAATTGGAGTTCACAGTACAGGCAAAAACAACGATGAATTCAGGTATGTGAGAGTAGAGAGAGGAGACGGGTTCGTAGCCGTTATACATATATATATATATATATTATATATATATTATATATATATTATATATAGATATATATATATATATATATTATATAAAATAAAATGTTATATTATATAACATAAGATATATATTACTATAATATATATATATAAATACCGTGTATATATATATAAAATATATATATATATTTATATATATATATATGTTAAAATGTGTATCTATATACATATATATAAGATATATATATATATATATATAGATATAATATATATATATATAGAAATACGTGTATATATATACATATATATATAGATATATCTATATATATATATATAGATATATATATATGATATCAATGTATATATATCACTATACTATACGTGTATATAATCTATATATATATATATATATATATATATAAAATAAAGTGTATATATATACATATATCTATATATCTATATATATATATTATATATATATCTATATATATTCTATCTATATATAAAAATACGTGTATATTATATACATATATATCATATATATTATAAAATACTGTATAATATATACTATATATATATATATAATATACTAGATTTTATATAGATATATATAATTATATATAATAAGCTATAGTATTTATATATTACAACATATATTAACATACGGGTTCTACTAGATACAACGTATATATAATATATAATATATACATATATATATATTATATATATATATATGTATAGATATAATATCTATATAGATATATATCAAAATACGGTGTATATATTATACATATATATATATCTATATTTATATCTCTCTATATAAGTACATATATTATAATATATATTATATATATATATATATATATATAATATTTAAGTATATATATATATATATATTATAAAAATTACTCTATAATATAACTATATATATATATATATTTATATATTCTATATATATATATTATATAATAGCGATAATACATATATACATATATTAATATACATTCTCTATTCTATATAATATTAATATATATATAAATATATATATATACATATATATATATATATATATCTATATATATCCTCTATATGATATATAATATATATCCATTATATATATCACTCTATCTTATTATATATATATATATATAGATACATTATGTATCTATTCCATATATCATCATAATATATATATCTATATAATTTATATATATTATATATATATATATATATATATATATCATATCTATATATACTCTATATATCTATATCTCTAATCTAATATTATATATATCATATATATATATATCTATATCTTATTCTTAATATATTATTCTTCTAAAACTCCTTGTATATATATAATATATTATATATAAATTATATATATATAAGTATATTCTAATACATATATATATATATGTATATATATACATATATATATATATATACTACTACTATCTCTATAAGTAATAATCTATATATAATACTATCCTATCTCATCTATAAATATATATATATATCTAAATATATATATATATCTATTATCTATACTAATATATATATATACTCTCTACGTATATTATATATGTATATATATATATAATATCTACTATATATATATATAATATATATATCTCTATATATATTATATATTATATATTATATATAATTATTATATATCTATAACATATTGTATACTATTATAATATATATATATATATATATATCTATAATAATATATAGATCATATATGTATAACGGCTACGAACCCGTCTCCTCTCTCTACTCTCACATACCTGAATTCATCGTTGTTTTTGCCTGTACTGTGAACTCCAATTGCGTTCTATACCCGTTTAATTCGAACCCTCCTGTAATTGGAAAGGCCTTGATATTCACGGAAGCCTAAAATCCCTTGAACTTTAATCGAACGACTGGGACCTAAAATAATCATTAGGTCTATTGTGAGCTAGATGGCTCCCAGGCGCCATGGTAGTTCATGTATACCTCGACTGAATTTGATATCGGACAGGGAAATTCATGAATAATGTCGGGGACGAGGCTTTTGCCATCAGCCCAGATGAGGATAGAGGACGAAATCCCTATTTGCTCTTTCGGTAGCTTATGAAGAATTCTTATTTATTGATTTATTTAATTTTTTCTTCACACATAATCCGAAGTTTCTTCGTTTGAAATAATACTGACAACATAGAAAAACGTTTGGTGGATAGCCTTACGTTTTAAAAGTATATAGTTTATAACACTGAAATAATGTTAGTTTTGTTGCGGAGGAATGTTATTATTTTTGTTTTTGCAATGTTTACTCTGATGCTTTTCGGACCATGTTGTTCCATTAATGCATCTCTCTCTCTCTCTCTCTCTCTCGCCTCTCTCTCAATACATGTATGTATGTAATATATTTATTATATATATATATATATATATATATATATAATATATATATATATATATATATATATATATATACTACATATACATATATATATTATTCATGTATATATATATATATATATATATATATATATATATATATATATATATATATATCTATATATATATATATACTATATATATATATATATATATATATATATATATATATATATATATATATATGTATTATTAGTTTATTATATTACGTCATGTCTAACTTATGACTGAAAGTAACCGAAAGCTGACAGGAGAGTGCCTAAGGGTAAAAACTTCGGCCGAGTCATTGCAGTGAATGAAACTGATTTTTTATCCTTCATAAAAAATCTTTTGGCTCTAATTTTTTATTCCAAGGTAAAACAGCCTCTGTTCAATTTTGTGATTCCTTTAGTTTTATGGAGTTTTTAACTGAATAGAGAGTGAGATGTATTCGTAATAGACACAGTGACCTCTTAACTTTTGTATGCCCTTATATTTTTTCGGATTACAATCGTGACTAAAGTCCTTGAATTCAAATGATGAAAAGAATGACATAGTTCTAACTTTCTTGGTGGGGTTCGAACCCACGCATGATAAGGCAGAGGTAGGCTTAATCAAAACTCACTCGAAGGAGGATATTTTGGCTTCAAGGCTCGAAACGATGAACGCATCCAAAACGTGTGAGGAAGATGTGTAGTTTAGAGGTAAATTAGTCTGTTATGAATGTATATATTTCATGTAATAAGTACCTATAATAGATTCACATCAACCGTGCATCTGATGTCTAGGTTAGTCCCTTACGACGCTCCTGATTGGTTGTCGCGAAGCCAATCACAAGGCTGGAAACTCTTAGTGTGATTGGCTTATCAACAGCCAATCAGGAGCGTTGTAATGGACAGGCCTAAACATCAGATGCACGGTTGATGTGAATCTATTATAGATGCTATTCATCAGATTGTTTCTTGTTGTATTTATTGCTGGACCATCAAGTGACCAGGTGACTGGCTATACAACGGTTTGTAAATTTATGTGTTTGTGTAGTATATACGATAGTTTTCAGGGTACGATCTCGAAGTTACCTTCTGATGAGTTTACTGAATATAAAACGCAACACGTTTCTTTCGGTGCAGTAGACATCGAGGACTGCAGAAGTTCTTATGCGAGAGGAAAGCCGTAGCCACCAAAGCATAACTGCTTCTTGATCGATGGGTCTGCAAATTAAAGGCAAATCTTTTGATGTCTTTTGGTCTCTCCCTCCGGCCATTACTGGAACGCGGCATTTCTTGTATTTTCCTCATCTGGTTTTGATGGATGTCGAGGAATAAACATTTTGGATGCCGTTAGCATCGGGACGAGTGGAACTGCGGACTGAGGGATAAAGAGAAGGAGAGAGAGAGAGAGAGGAGAGAGAGAGGAAGAGAGAGAGAGAGAGAGTTTCACCCATGACTCTTGAAAAATCTTCCTATCTCAAAGTCCCGTTAAGTTGTTAGTTTGACAATCTGGTCTCGTGCTGTTTTACAGTTCTCTTTTATGTTGACTTTATCCCCTCTGAACGAAATGTATAAAACCAGTCACGAAAATATAACCATGACTTTTATTGTCATTAAGTATGAACCAGTCAATCTATGCGCTCTAAATCTTCCCGAATCTCTCTCTAACTTACTTGGAAACACATGACCACCGACAAAGAGAAAGAAGACGAAAGAAAAAATCCTTTTTCGATTCAAGATATCTCTGGAAATGAACGAATGCAACTTTTGTCTTCCCGTGCGGAGCCATATTTCTTTCCCTGGGAAACATCTCCAGTCACTTGTGATGTTTACTATGCATCCGATTCTGTAAAGGTTTAGATAATCAGATAAGTATCTGATGGCGATTAATGGATATATGGTCAGAAGCGACTCAGACCCTCACTGTGGTTAATTATATACATGGTTTTTTTATGTTTAACACCCTTTGTGGCAGCAGATTTGAATTTGTAACCACCCATTTTATATCGGTTGAAGCATGTTGACGTATTAAGTGCAGTACTTTGTAAGAGAGAGAGAGAGAGAGAGAGAGTTTTCCACGTCTATCCAACAGTTAAACGTTCGTAGGACTCGAGTAGAGAGTTTTGTAGAAGATTTGCCAGTAATTAACTGCATCTCAGTCGTGCACTTTGATTGGTGAAATGTCTTCAATAAACCGCTCTCCTAAAATTTGAGTTTTTGCAATTATCATAGAAATGATCTGTCATTGATACAGAAATGACAGGCGATTTCCGTGATTGTTCTGATTAGAATCAGAGTTAATTATTATTATTATGATACTGGCGCATAACCCCACTTCTTTACAGAGGATCAACATTAGAATAGTTAATGCAAACAGAAAATTAATGACATCATTCTGGTTTAATGCCTCGCCTTGTCAGGCCAACAAAATACATCAATTCAGGTAATGAGGCGTCATTAAATGAATGAAGGGAGATAATTTACACAAAAAGCACGTGTATTGGATCGTAACAAGCACATGATTGCATATAGAGGCTGTCATAATTTTTCGAATAGCACAATTTAAATTTGATGTCAGAGAGAGAGCTCATTGTAATCAGACACAGCATAGAAATATTAAACCATTTGAAAATGGATCGTCGCAGAGGAGATTAATATTGCTAGTGGATACGATTTGATCGGTAATAATGAAGAAAAGAGGCAAGAATTGGTGACAGTTTGAAAGTGTTCGGGAAATTTGAAGACTGGGTATTCAAAAACCCGGTTTACGAAGAAACATTTTTTTTTTTTTTGGAAATGAAGGGTATTTATTGAATTTGGATTAACACAGGAAGGGTTCTTTACTTGAATGCTGAACAAAGTATGTGCATAGTAACAATAAGTAATTGACCCATAAAAGTTGAAATGAGGATGAAGAGGGAAAAAAGTCGAATGAGTAATGGACACATAAAAGTTGAGATGCGGAAGGAGAGTAAAAAAGTCAAGTGAGCAATTGACCCATAAATGGTGAGATGAGGAAGAAGAATGAAGAAGTCGACATGGGGAAGAGATACAGCAGAAACTGTGTGGAACTGGATAATTGTGGACAAGGAGAATGGATGATGGAAGAAGGAATTCAGCTTTTACGGATGAATAATTTAAGAATTTTCTAAGAGAGGCTTAAAGAGTGACAGTGTGGGAGAGTGGACAAGATGGAGGATATTACCGCAAGACTTGTAAAGTGGGTCTGATGTGCTGCATGTGAGACTTTGTGTAACTAAATGAAGTCGCTAAGTTATGGGGAATTTCTCTCATGAAATTTAACTACACTTCAGCAGGTAGAAGCTCTATAGGAAATTTAATGCCAGTGGGTACATTTTTAAGGCCAACCTCATTAAAGAATTTAAGTTTTTAAGGTAAAATTAACTATAAATCATCTTATATATAATATATACGTCTACTATATT
>NC_087203.1:97528723-97571223 GCF_015104395.2 Macrobrachium nipponense
TGGGGGGTGACTTAGAAAAACGTGCTACCTTTTCTGTAACTTTTCTTCGTTCATTTCCTACCTGGAGAGAGAGACAGCAGTCTCTGAAATATAGTACTTTCTATATTTGGGCGTTTTTATGGAAAATATCTTGTTAACTTGATTTTCAACCGAAGCACCTCATTAGTAGCAAGAATGGAACGTAAATTTTCGTTTACCTTTTAAAGCTGAATTATCAAGCGAGTTTCTTCCATGACATATTCTCCGCACAGCAATCATGAAATGAGAAATTCTCTCTGCTCATCTCTCTCTCTCGTCTCTCTCTCTCTCTCTCTCTCTCTCTCTCTCTTGATGGTCGGTTCAATTTTACGCAAGATGGTTTCCCATTGATCAGGAACTCTGTAATGAAGACAAGTTCTCTTGAGAAGAGTCTAAATGCCGTCGTTATTTATTGATTGTGGTAACTTGGCTCAGCTGCATTCCGGAGAGGGCCATAGTAAGGCACATTGCAGAGTTTCATTGCAAGTATCGAGGCCCTTAGGGGAATATTTTATGCATAATGTCTTTTTTTTTTGAGGGAAAAAGAGACGAAGAATTCAGTCTATGTGTAGATTTTTTTTCTTCAATTTTTAACATTCTCTTTTTGTTAATCGATGTAATACAGGAAAAATAATTAGTAACAAATAACAATGTTGATCGAAATAAACAGGAAAAGGTAATTAGTAACTAGTAACATAATGAGAAGTAACGGTGATGAGCTAATTCTTAGTGACGGTTATGAAAACAGTCCTAAATACTTATATGTAACAGAGATTGAAAAATGACAGTTTTGGCTGTGGCAAATAAATTAGAGGTAACAGAAAACCTTGAGCGAGCTAGAATTTTCCGGATACGTGTGGGAATGAAAATGGAAACGTTATTTTTCACATTATATTGGAATACGAAATGATCACTTATATATATATATATATATATATTATATAATATATCTATTATATAATATTATATTATTATATATATATATATATCTCTATATTATAATATATATATATATATATATATATTCTTACTATATATATAGATATAGACTTATATATAATATCTATATATAGTATAATACATATATATAGTATATATAATATATATATTATATATCGTAGTAGTATATATATACATATAGATATATATAATATCTATATATATAAAGTGATCATTTCGTATATATATATATATATATATATACACCATTTCTTTCTCCTTTAATTATCGGGAGAAATGTCGTAGGTGTGAAAAGTTTATAAATGTAAATAGTAGAGCAATCTCTCTCTCTCTCTCTCTCTCTCTCTCTCTCTCTCTCTCTCTCTCTCTCTCTCTCTCTCTCTCTCTCGATGAGGCAGCAGGAAGGGAGCTGGCATTTCTCATCTATGAGATCAACAACAGCCCTAACCAAAAAGATACAAAAGCATTCATAGATATATTAGAAGGATATGATCCTTCAAACTGGAACAAATCAACAGAAAACATCTTGAAAATAATTGAAGAAGTTCCAAATAAAATCCAAGTGGTCAAGAGACTCATAAAGAAAATATACATAAATCAACATATTCCGACAAAGAAAATGAATAAGGTGAACATTGTAAATATCCTAATTGATGCAATAGGAAAAAGAATGCCAAAAGCATGCAAACTGTGTAAGGTGTGGTATAGCATAGTTAATCCACAAAACCTGATCAGAAAATGTGCTGCATGCAACATTCCGACGCATCCACAATGTGCTGAGGTAATGCAAGATATGAGTAAAGATAACAGAATATTTTGCTCAACATGTCTATCATGGATAGACAATGTTATTAAATCAAGACTGAATGTACAAATAGTTGAGGATGAAGAGGAAGAGGAAGAAGAAGAGGAAAACGGAAGAGAAGTAAACAAAACTGAAATGACAGAAAAAAATAAGGAAAACAAAGAACAAGATAAAAGTATGGATGCAGAGATACTCATTGATACTACATATGAGGCAATCAAGCAGCATACATAGGAAGAAATAAATTACGACATGGCAACACAAAAGAAAATCCCGAAGAGGCTCTACCCAGATTTGAACAATGATGGGAAAGAGGAAAAAATAGACAAGAAAGACAAAGTCTGCAACCTTTTGAAAAGAGACAATTGCAGATTCGGAGAAAGATGTTACTACAAACATCCTAAGGTATGTCACAACTATGAAATATATGGTAAATGTGCATACCTAGATGGCTATGAGGATGATTGCAGAGATCTACATCCAAAAATATGCAAAAACCTAAAAGAAGGAAAAGGATGTAAGTTCGACAAAAAATGTAAATATATGCACCCTGTAGCCATGAATCAAAATCAAATAAATAATCATTCAAATAATAAAATCCAAAATAAGAAAGAAACAAATAAAGAGAGGAAAAAAGAATATCGGGTGAGAGAAAAAAACCAAGCCATCAAAGCGATATGGTGTGTCACCAAAATATTTCCAACCGTCAGCTCCAAGATACAACTCAAGAGATAAGAACTGTATTTATGATGCAAGAGGATATTGCAAATACGGAGAAAATTGCAGATTCAGACAAAATGAATAATTATGATGAAGGAAGATCAAATATTATGGAAAAGTTGGATTTTTTAATGTCAGAATTTCTGGAAATGAAAAAAAGAACAACATACCAGAACAGGAAAGAGACATGGGAAAATCCTTATTATTACCCATATTAAATGAAGGAGAAAACACGCAAACCATCATAGTGATGAATGCGCAGGGTTTAGTTACGAGTAACTCAAAAAGAAAAATAGAGTACTTAGAAGAACTAACCCAAATTAAAAAGAAAATAGATATAATGAATATAAGTGAAACCTGGTATTCCCAAGAGACTGGGAATGATGATCAAATAAAAGGGTTCCAAACTTATAGATCAGATAGAAAAAATAGGAATCAAAGGGGAACCGCAATATGGGAAAGACAAAAAACAAGGACAAATATATGAGAAATATAGTAACTCAGAATGTGAACTAATAGCTGTAGAATTTGAATCTGAAAAATTAATGAACATAGTAATATATAGACCCCCTAATACTAAAGAGTTTGACATAATAATAGAAAAATTAGATGATATATGTAGAAATCACAAGGACTGGACTATTCTCCTATCTGGAGACTTTAACTTTCCTTTCGTAGACTGGAAAGAACGAATAGGAGATTGTGGTTGTATTTATACATATAAAAAAGAGAGTAATAGTAGTGCAGAAGATAAGAGGCAATTCGAAAAACTATTAGATATGCTACTAGAATACATCATTCAACAAATAAATCACCTGCCAACAAGAAAGGAAAATACTTTAGACCTAGTATTTGTGAATGAGGTGAATTATGTTAAAGAAATAATAGTTTATAATGCGAGTATTTCAGACCATAATGTCATAGAATTAACAGTCCATTCCAAAGCAAGTGAAAACAGAGATAAGCAAGAAATGAAAAAGTGGGAAGGATATGGAAAATACAACTTCTACAGTAAAAATATAAAATGGTCAGAAATAAATGAAGAATTAAACAAAGATTGGGATAACATTTTCGTAAGTGATGACATAAGAGTAAATACGGAGACACTATGTAAAATATTAGAGAAAATAGTGGAAAGATATATACCAAAGAAGAAAAGTAAACATCAGTCATGAATACCAAGAGACAGAAGGATCTTGTTCCAGAAAATCAGAAAGTGGAAAAAAGGTCTTGCAAAAGAAAAAAATGCATAGAAAGTTATAGAACTAAAAAGTAAGATAGAAAATGCAGAACAAAAGATTATACAATCAAAAGAAAATGAAAAACGGGACTTGGAAGAAAAAACCCAAGTAAATATCAAGCAAAACCCCAAACTATTATACTCGTACGCAAAAAAGATGAATAAAAGAAGAATAGAAATAGGCCCTCTAAGAATTGAAGGGAGATTAACGAATGAAAAAAAGGAAATATGCAACATACTGGCAGAACGATATAAGAGAGAATTCACCCCTAGAATTGATAATGAAGATAATGATACAGAAGTAAGGGATGAAAATAGTGAATATTTAGCTGACATAGATATTAATGAAGCTGATATTGTGCAGGCTATTAATGAAATTAAAAATGGAGCTGCTGCAGGTCCTGATGGTGTTCCTGCTATTTTGTTAAAGAAAGTAGTTCATTCTATCGCAAAGCCACTTGCAATATTATTAAGACAGTGTAGATACAGGCAAGATTTATGATGAGCACAAATTAGCATATATTACCATTACTTTCAAAACTGGATCAAGACTAGAGGCAAGTAATTATAGGCCTGTGAGTCTAACATCACATATTATGAAAGCGTATGAAAGGGTAATGAAGAAAAATATTATGAAACATTTAATAAAAAATAATTTATTTAATATGAAAAGCAGAAATGAAACAGATGTGGTTTATCTAGACTTTGCAAAAGCTTTTGACAAGGTAGACCATAATATATTAGCGAAGAAAATTAGAAAACACAATATCGTGGATAAAGAAGGAAGATGGTTAAAAGAATTTTTACACAACAAAAAACAGATAGTTATTGCAAACGATGAGAAATCGGATGAAGCTAAGGTAATATCCGGTGTGCCACAAGGTACGGTTAGCTGCAATACTGTTTGTTATTATGATTGCAGACATAGACAGTAATGTTAAGGACTCGGTAGTGAGTAGTTTCGCTGATGACACAAGAATAAGTAGAGAAATTACTTGTGATGAAGATAGGAACACGCTACAAAGAGACCTTAACAAAGTATATAATTGGGCAGAGGTAAATAGGATGGTATTTAACTCTGATAAATTTGAATCAATAAATTATGGAGACAGAGAAGTAAAGCTATATGCATATAGGGGACCTAATAATGAGACAATCACAAATAAGGAAGCAGTTAAAGACCTTGGTGTGATGATGAATAGGAACATGTTATGCAATGATCAAATAGCAATTCTATTGGCAAAATGTAAAGCAAAAAACATATGTTCGTAGTCTACTTGAATATTGCAATATGATATGATACCCACACTATCAAAAGGATATTGCACAAATAGAGAGTGTACAAAGGTCCTTTACAGCTAGAATAGAAGAAGTTAAGGACCTTGACTACTGGGAAAGACTACAATCATTAAAATTATATAGTCTAGAAAGGAGAAGAGAATGCTACATGATAATTCAGGCATGGAAACAGATAGAAGGAATAGCCGAAAACATCATGGAGCTAAAAATATCAGAAAGAGCAAGCAGAAGTAGATTAATAGTGCCCAAAACTATACCAGGAAAAATAAGGAAAGCACACAGGACATTAATCCACTATGCACCAGCATCGATAATGCAGCGTCTATTCAATGCGTTGCCAGCTCATCTGAGGAATATATCAGGAGTGAGCGTAGATGTGTTTAAGAATAAGCTCGACAAATATCTAAGCTGCATCCCAGACCATCCAAGATTGGAAGATGCAAAATATACCGGAAGATATACTAGCAACTCTCAGGTAGATATTAGAGGTGCCTCACACTGAGGGACCTGGGGCAACCTGAACAAGATGTAAGGTCTGTAAGGTAAGGTAAGGTCTATCTCTCTGCTCTCTCTCTCCTCTCTCTCTCTCTCTCTGTCTCTGTCTCTCTCTTTCTCTAGCGGTCTGGTCTCACATCCGGTAAACCCTCGTTTGATACCTAACTGGAAAAAAAAAAGAAAAAAGAAAAAAAGATTGAGGGTTGTACATATATCATAAGATATATATATATTACATAATATATATGATATGTATATATATAGATATATATATATATATAATATATGTATATATATAATAGTATGATATATGATATATATATATATATATATATATATATATATATATATAAACCCCAACATTACACTATAAACTAAACATATAATTGACTGATTAGATCAAAGAAGCCGAATGGAAACAATACTTTGTGTACGTATGTATTTAGGTATGAAAAGAAAAAATGAAAAAGTAACAGACATGAGTAATTAAAGCTTTGTTGAAATGTACACCCATCATAATTAAAAATCCGGGGGCCATTCATTCTCCCTTCCCTACTCAAGATGTTTTGTGACGCTTGTGACCGTACCTCCTTTTTCTCGGGTTATTTATTATCTCTTTTCCTTTCCACCTGTTTCCCTTACAATAATCCATTCCATGCATCGCTGTAGCTTTGCGTTGAGACGAAGGCAGATATCACCTTGATTCGTTGCCGCTCAAAGCCTTCACGTAATCCCTCGGGTGAGAGACACGAAAAAGAATATTCTGTTCTTCCAGATTCTAAGACGGAATTTTCCTTTCAGTCTTCTGCTCTGGGATTTTGAGCGTTTTCCTTTCGTTGAGACCAAAGGATTGGAAGTACCGGAGCCTTTTACGATTTACAAACTACAAGGAATAAATGAAGAAAGACTTCAGAAGAGGTGGAATATTGATGAGCCGTCTGGGGGAAGAGGGGGCCGGTGGGGTGGGCGATTGAAAGGGAGGAACGGAGTAGGAGAGACCTGGGCCCGTATTTATCAAAGCCCGCAAATCCTTAATAGTACTCTTAAATCATTAAAACACTTAAAGTTATGAAAATTCTTAAGAGAATTTTACGAAGCCTCTTACGCGCTATGAGTACTCATATCTCAGGCCGAGATTTAAGAGTGGTGGAGGGGTCTCCTAAGTACTTAGGAGTTTCTCAGCGGTAGTCACAGACTGTAAACATGGCAGACGAACAAGAACACCGAGTTCGCCGCCCGAAGAATTTTCGTCCAAGACTGGATATATTCGATGTGTATGACGACAGTGAGTTTAAAAAAAGATATAGAGTTGATCAAAGTGGCCTCATGTATGTGACTGACTTGATCAGAGAGGCGATTGCCAACCGCACAGAGAGGTTTTCTGCGGTTTCTAACATATCAGTCTCTCTCTCTCTCAAAATTAATGGATTGATTAATTTGATCACATATATTGGCACAGGATTAGACACGAAGGGTCAAGAATGGAATGAAAATGAAAATCCTTAGAGCTTTTTTTGGTTAGTAGCGAGAGAGGAGCACTAGGCCTATAGTACTAGTGCTTCACCTCTTTCATGTCTCATTTATTTGTGCATATATATATATATATATATATATATATATATATATATATATATATATATATATATATATATATATCTCTATCTATCCCTATCTATCTATCTATTTCTATCTATCTATCTATCTATCACTTTATCTATCTATCTATCTATCTCTCTCTCTCTATCTCTCTCTATCTATCTATCTCTATCTATCTATCTCTCTCCATCTATCTCTATCTCTATTTATCTCTATCTCTATCTCTATATCTATCTATCTATCTCTATCTATCTATCTATCTATCTATCTATCTATCTATCTCTATCTCTCTCTATCTCTATCTCTATCTATCTCTATCTATCTATCTCTCTATCTCTATCATATCTATCTCCCTCTATCTACTCTATCTCTATATCTATCTATCTATCTCTTATCTATCTTCTCTATCTCTACTATCTATCTTTATTCTCTATATAGCTATCTATCTCTATCTTATTATCTATCTCCTATATCTAATCTCAGAATCTAAGCTATCTTCTCTATCTAGCTCTATCTATCTCTCTATATATCTATCTATGCTATCTATCTCATCTCTATCTATCTCTATATCTATATCTATCTCTATCTATCTCTCTATCTATCTATCTCTATCTCATCTATCTCTATCTATCTATCTCTATCTCTATCATACTATCTATCTATATCTATATATATATCTATCTCTATATCTATATCATATTATCACTATCTATCTTTCTATCTATCTATCTATCTATCTATCTGTCTCTACTTTTGAATTCAACAATAATATACAGATCACAAGGTTAATATCATAATTAATGAATATATTGAATTTTTTAAATACTTTTTTTTTTATTAAAATAATGGCGAAAATCGTATATTCATGGATCGTAGCACTATATTTTCCGCTATTGTTTGCGAGATCTTCGCTTAAAAGTTTCTCCTAAACATACCGTTTTTCATAGCTAAGAGATTCTCTCAGAGCGTTGATAAAACACTCTTAGAAGTTCCTCTTAACTATGAGTGATTGAGTGACTTAAGAGAGAATATTTATGAGATGTCATACGAGCTATGATAAATACGGGCCCTGGTTTATATTTAGGCCCTTACTGATTATCTAATTGGTAAGATTACGATACCCAACGCCATAATCCACTCCAGTATGGAGTGGCATTTGAAAAAAAAACTACAAATTGCAGAACAAATTTATTTATGAAATCCACATACAGTTTCGGAGCGTCATGATCCCTCTTCAGTGTAGAAACTAAAACCCAACTACAGTCCATTATGAGTAAAGTTCACAAAGACAGAAAGAAAAATAATATAACATAAAAATATTAGCAACTAATGGAGTGGTTTAATTTCCAGGGGAAAGGCGTCGTCACTATCGAAACCGGAGATTTAAGAAATAATCCGTCAAGGTACCTACCAGTTATTTCCGAGTAACCTGAATAAACAACGTAAAGGTCATAACAGTGAACTGCTACCTTTTTATTTTTATAAGTTATGTATGAATCATAAACAGGGTAAAATAATTTAATGAAGGTAGAAATTATCTTTATATAAAGAGAAAAACAGTGCATTATGGCATTATGTTTAAGACATACTTACTACACATATATACATATTTACATACGTATATATAATATAAATATATAAAAGCTGTCAATAAGGGAGTTACCATGCATTCCATAATAAAAGAAACTCAAGAGATGTCCTTGGAGAAACAAAAACAAATGGATATGGGCCAGTAGGTAATACCACGTCCGAGTGCTTTATCGATAATTGCCCTTTGAATTATTTTTGAATTGAAAATGGCCACTCCCGAGTTTGAATTTAGGCAGCTTCAACAATTCTACGTTTATAGCAATCATTTCATTTGTAAACCAATTTAGCATTTTTCCAGTCTACTCTGTGGTTTTCGCTGGTTATGTGATTAAAATGAGGAAAAACGTGAATAATATAATAAATGATTTTATGATTCTATGATAGTTTAAATATTAAGTTATTGTTCGTGAACTAGTTTGTTTTCGAAATGTGGAAAACTGGGAGGATTTCCATTGTGGACCATGATATAAACCTGACCACACTAGGAAACATTGTTTGGAAACAAAGTTTGCAAACTGTTTACAAGCAGTTTCCAGGAAACTGTTTGCAAACTTTGTTTCCAAACAATGTTTCCCAGTGTGGACAGACCTTAAGAATGCTTGTGTGTTGTTCTTCCATTTCATACTTACACTTTGTAGGAGGGAGTAATTGGTTCAGATTGATAAAAATAAATCATATAACGTATACTCTGTTCATATAAAAGAGTCATCAACATATCAAAGCCATTTTAGGTTACATAATGGGGAAGAAGCCGTTTCAAAATATTCCATGAACAAGTTGCATGATACAGAGAAGAGAGGATTACCCATACTCATCCCATACTTCAATTGATAATGCTCTCCTTGGCATTCAAGTACATTGTCACTTATGTACAATTTAGCAAGAATAATAAATGCTTGACAAGCAACCGAGTGATGATCAATGCTTGGCTAGCAACCGGGTGATTAAGGTTCAGCCATGGAATTTTGCTATTCAGAACTCTACTATGGTTTCCTGGACAGGAACCCTGTTGAAGAGAGAAGCTACAACAAGGTTTGACATCTTTCCATGGTAAAATTAAGTTTTGGCATAAGTCCAGAAAATCAGTCGAGTTCTTAATATGACAAGCAGATATCGACCCTAATGCAGGGGACAAAAGATTAGCACACATTTTGAAGGATTGTATTACGTCAGTCATAAAGTGGCAGAGCCACAGTCTAAACATAAATGAAACATACAAAATGGATTGGAAACTTTTTGTATTTTCAACATGGCTGTTTCTTTCTACGTTTACCAGTTCCTCTTTGGACGAATGGTTTACTTGCTCGCCTATCGATTCGGTAGTCGTGAGTTCGACTAACCCGCTCTGCCATCGTGGAATTTATTTCTGGTGATTAGAAATTCACAATAAGCTGTAGGTCCCGCTGCTAGGTAACCAGTTGGTTCCTAGCCACGTAGGAAATATCTAATCCTTCGGAACAGCCCTAGCTCACTGGTCTGGTTAAAGTAAGATATACTTAACGTTTCTACCTTTTATTTTTCCTTGTGGAAAGCTTTGGGTTGATCATTCCCATGCTGAGGAGAGAAGTTTCACACACCACGAATTGGCAACGTGATTAGCACGAGAACGAAAAGAGGGAAAGAGATGGAGAGAAAACTAAATTTCAGGATGTAATTAGACAGAAGACCTCTTTATCTCAGTGACTGAAGGTCTTAATCAGATTGTATCGTCCCTTAATAAAAATGAAAGCGCCTTTAAACCTTGCAACTGTAGTAGGTCCCCAAAATTAGCTATCCCTCATCAGTCCTTAAACAGAAAATAAAAAGCTAAAATATAGTCATGTAATTAGAGACGAATCCTCTTTTTCAGGACGGCAGGACATGTTAATCAAAAGGAAATAACGATGATAAAAATAAAAATAAAAATATTTTCAAATGAGCAACTCGGATAGATTTTTTATATTTCCTTCCTCCTTTCACTAGCCCTGAAAGAGAGAGAGAGAGAGAGAGAGAGAGAGAGAGAGAGAGAGAGAGAGAGAGAGAGAGAGAGAGAGAGAGAGAGAGAAAGTCACTGAAATAGTGTGATGCTTCTTTTGATGGATAACAGTAATTAAAAAATTGCAGTGGATGAGACATTTTCAGAGATGACGCAGATAATTATCTCTGTGTTTTGGTTCCTTTGTTACATTGTTAATTTATGTTACGCTGTTGCTTTCTGGCAGTTTCCAATAAGAGCAGAGACGTATCTTAAAGGCTTTTGTATTCCAATATCAATACTAGTGTCGTGTGTCTTTCCTTGTTTTTGCTGTGTGTAGATGTTTACATCTTTGCCTGTCTCCCTTTCTTGCACTTCTGCTTTGCATTCCTTCCTTCAACATTTCTCACGTCATTTTTCTGTCAGTGACGGATTCTATCTAATTCCCTGTTCTGCGAGTTCAAGTTTTCACCGGATAAGACGAATGGAATGAGAGGAAGGAAGGAAGGAAGAAGCAGTAGCTGAAATTCTCTTCAAAGTTATTTATTGTTTTGTTCGACTGCCGTGGAACCATCTTGCCAAGTGTTGATTTCAGGTGATTTTTTGAGCCAGACAGATTCACGACTTCTGAGAAACTGCGAACTCTGTTCAGGGAAGGAGATCTTAAAAGGGAAATCATTGAGTCATCTTGTGAGATCTGAAAGGGGAGGGAATCGTTAATGTCTCCTGACAAGACTGTTTGTTCCTCTGCTTTTTCGTCCTCACGTCTCTATTCCTTTCGAAATTGTGGATTGTTTCGTTGTTTTGAGAGGAAGTTCATTCTCTGGAGATATGTAAATCTAGAGAAATAGGGAGAGTGAAAGAGAAATGTCGATTTTTTATGTTACATATTCTTCTCAAAGAATAATCAATACTCGATGAGTTTTTTTTATAATGACCTCGTTGTTTTTAGCGGAAGTGAAACGCAATTAATCCAATCATAAATCAACGATTCTGTCGGAAGAATGTCTTTGTATTTATCTCTGAAATGAAACCGGACAAAAAAAATGTGATGGTGAATGTCGTCTCGGCATAATAATCGTCACCACCCAGTCACGCACTCCACCTGGTCCTATTAGAACCTCGAATAGAGACTTGTTGTTAATTACCAAAGTTTGGTTTTGTCAGAGTTGTAGTCAAAGAGAGAGACCCTTTTCATCCAGCTTCGAAGAAAATCTCTCTCTCCTCTCTCTCTCTCTCTCTCTCTCTCTCTCTCTCTCTCTCTCTCTCTCTCTCTTCCAGTGAGTGAATGAGCAGATGTTTGTCTCTAGAGTGCATCAGAAAACGACGCTTTTACAGAAGGTCCATTTTTTTTTATTTTATACTTTGTTGAAACATAATTACGTTTGTGATATCATAGAAAGAATATCTGACCAACATATTGGTATATTTCCTATGGACCATCGGTGTTACGCCCAGGTAAAAATACAAACATATGAAGAGACTGTCTTTTATACTGTGAGATTTCTAACCCCGGATAATCTTGTATCGTGAGGGTACTAACCCTGGATAATCCTATATTGTGAGATTACTAATTCTGGAGAATCCTTTTTCGCGAGATTACTAACCCCGGAGGATCCTTTATCGTGAGATTACTAACCCCGGAGAATCCTTTATCGTGAGATTACTATCTCTGGAGAATCCTTTTTCGGGAGATTATTAACCCTAGAGAATCCTATACGTGAGATTATTAACCCTGGACAATCCTATATCTGAAGATTACAAACCATGGAGAATCCTTAATCGTGAGATTACTAACCCCGGAGAATACTTTGTCATGAGATTACTAACCCCAGAGGATCCTTTATCGTGGAGATTACTAACCCCAGAGAATCCTTTATCGTGAGATCACTAACCCTGGAGAATCCTTTATCATGAAGATTAGAATTTAACCCAGAGAATACTCCCTATCGGAGATTAGCCCTGAAGAATACTAATAATCATGAAGATTACTACCTTAGAGAATCCATCGTGAGTTATAACCTCGGAGAACCTATATTCGTAGATTATTAAAACCATTGTGAATTCGTTATTGTGAGATCACTAGCCCCGAAGAATCCTTTATCGTGAGTTTACTAACCCTGGAGAATCCTTTATCGGGAGATTACTAACCCCGGAGAATCCTATATCGTGAGATTACTAACCATGGAGAATCCTATATTGTGAAATTATTAACTATTGTGAATCCGTTATTGTGAGATCACTAACCCCGAAGATTCCTTTATCATGAGATTACTAACCATGGAGAATCCTATATCCTGAGATTACTAACCCCGAAGAATCCTTTATCGTGAGATTACTAACCATGGAGAATCCTATATCATGAGATTACTAACCCCGAAGAATCCTTTATCATGTGATTACTAACCATGAAGAATCCTATATCGTAAGATTACTAACCCTGGAGAATCCTGACAATTCTACCAGAAATGGTGTGACGTAGTGATAAAGTCAGCAAAGGAAAAGAATCTCATGAAAAGGAGAGAAACGTCCGAAAAGAAAAATCAGAAAGGCAGTGAAAGGAAACGACAGAGAGGAGAGAGAGAGAGAGAGGAGAGAGAGAGAGAGAGAGAGAGAGAGAGAGAGAGAGAGAGAGAGAGAGAGAGAGAAAGTCGTTTCAAAAGTAACTCCTGTAACTGTGTCCAGTCAGGCCGATATTTTCATGGGTTTTTTGCCGTGGTGTGTCGTTCGTTTTAATTCGACAAGTGAAATGGAATTGGTTTTTTATGTTTAGCCGTTTGTTTCTTGACAAAATAAATGTTTCTATATCTTGAATGTTAGAAATATTTTTGCCGTTCATAGGCAAATGTTTACAATGGCTGGCAAATTTGCTTGGGTGAACAGAAACTCGTCTTTAGTCGCAGTACTTCCTCAATAGTTCCTCATTTTTATTTTAAAATTTCCATCTGATCTTGTAACTTCTTCTGATATTAAAAGGAGAACTAAGTCTTATTTGCAACGGCTGGAAAAGACTACTATAGTAGATTCACATCACCCTGCCTCTGATGTCTAGGCCAGTCCCTTACGACGCTCCTGATTGGCTTTTGATAAGCCAATCACCGAGTTGGAAACTCTCAGTCTCTCTCGAGTGTTCACATAGGCAGGATGTAGGTTCCACCTCTCCTGAGGGATACGTCTTTCAAAAGTATCCCTCAGGAGAGGTGGAACATACATCCTGCTTGTGTGAACGCTCGAGAGAGACTGAGAGTTTCCAGCCCTGTCATCCGCTTATCAACAGACAATCAGGAGCGTCGTAATGAACTGGCCTAGACATCAAATGCCCGGCTGATGTGAATCTACTTTTTTTTTAATAGTATATGTGCGTGAAAGACCAATTTTCTTGTATGGTCATATAAGAAATAGTTTTGAAATGTTTTAAACTACGTTGAATATATTTCATGGGTAAATGGAGAACACGAAAAAGATTTGTAAGACAAACGCATAAAATGTTTTTCCTGTATACTTCTTTTAACTGTAGGGTCGCAGATTTCCCAAGGTACATAAGCAGTGGTTTTTGAGTTTGTGTGCATTATTATAAAATTAGAACGTATACTACGTATAAACTATGTACGTATACTTGTTTGCACAACGATAATTTCGTGCACTTTGATATTACTTCTGTCCATGATCAGTTTCTCTATTAAATAAGTATAATACCACACTCATCGTGCTGTAAGAGCAAATTTGAACTCCTTTGTGCTTTTAATAAACACAACGGGGTTTTTATTTTAATTATCTTTTCTTGTATTTATCTATCTATATACATACACACACACACACATATATATATATATATATATATATATATATATATATATATATATATATATATATATCTATATATATACACACATACATAAACAATGTTGGTAATTTTCTGAGTAGTCTTCCAGGTAGACTATCTTATTTTTCCCGTGGAAAGATATTATGTATAGAATAATCAAAGTATAGGAAGTAGGAAGTACACTAAGTAGGATTTAATTTTTCTGGCTAAAAAAAAATAAGCGGGAAACTACTATTTTTCTAATTATTTGAGCATTTCTTCAGAGAAATTATTTTCCTAAGTGCCTGGTGGATAGGGACTATGATTATTGCGTTGATAATCATATGATTATTGCGTTGATAAGGAGGTGGACTACAGTTATGTACTAATGTAAATGTTCATGCTTAGAATATAGCACTTTATATTTTATCGAAGTACTTAATGATGACATGATAATTCTCTCTGAATTCTTTGTTGTTATATACAGGCATAAAGAGAAATATATTTTTTATGTAAATATTCTGAATTTTCTTTATTTGCCGCCAGACCACTCGAGTATATCCTATTCGTCAAGTTAGCCAATTTAATGACATTTATTTCCGAATAATGGCACTTGAAAATTAATGATTTTTAATTTTATCAGTAAAGTACATTGTTATGATCATCATTAATGGTGTTGTTGCTGTTATAACCGTTTGTTGTATCTTTCTTATACAGTATACTCCGATTTTATGTGAAGTTCTGTGCTGGCTTGAAAAGAGCGATATTCCTCTGCTGTTAGTTTTCACTGAAGCTTGAAAAAAGAGTGGTGGTTTGTACATAGAGCTGGGGAAACATCTTCAGAGATTTTAATCATCCCTTGCTAACGATAAAAAAAAATGTGCTTAGAAGTTGTCTGTTAATTATACGTCAATTACGAACCAGCTCTTTAAAAGTCTGTAGTAGAATATTGCTACTAAAAGTGTTGTGTGAAGATACATCAGATTAATATATATCCGTTTCCATTGCACTGTCCTTAAGGAAAGACTGCCATTGGCGGTTTCCTCTGAAGCTAAATTAGAACAGCAGCAGGGCGGATCAAGGAAATTTAGGTAATTTATTGCAACCGCAAATCCCAGGACCCTTTAGAAGACACAAGGAGCCGCCAGCGATATTAGCGAATATCGCCAGGCATTTTTCATTTCAGGAAAACTCATTTATCTAACGATATATCGCGTTGGACGTGAAAAGTATTCTTATTTTTCTTATATCGTGGTTCGCGTCTGAGAACGGGATGTTCAAGAGACTGTTTAATCTAGGTCATTCTTCTCTCTCTCTCTCTCTCTCTCTCTCTCTCTCTCTCTCTCTCTCTCTCTCTCTCCTCTCTCTCCTCTCTCTCTCTCTCTCTTGTGTGTGTGTGTGTATGAGTGAGACATATTTAGAAGTATTCCCAATCCGCTTTTTTTTTTTTTTTTTTAATTGTACAGTAAAATTTCTCTGTGTTTGTGTGAGTGCGTGTGTGCGCTTGCGCGCGTATGTGTGTTTAAATAACATATTTAGAAGTATCCAATTGTAGAAGTTTATCAGTCCTATGTAATCAGTAAAATTCACTGCTTTCAGATGCGCGTATGTGTTTGAATAACATATTTAGAAATATCCCCAGTCCTTTTTTTAATTGTACAGTAAAATTCACTGCTTTCAGATGTAAGTAGGACTCTTTATTCATATGCAGTCAGAGAAGGCTACCAGAGAATTCCTGAACTTGTAAAAAAAAAAAAAAAAAAAAAATGGGATGGCAGATACTGCTGCTCTTCTTTGACAAGAATGAACGAACAATCTTCCAGTGGATCCAACAGATAATAATCAAGAGGGGTTCCTGTAAAATCCTCTAGATTTTAATTGGTGCTAGATTATAAGAAAACTGCAAAATCACGCAGGATTTAATAATTGCATAAATATATACATAAAATAATAATAAAGAATAAAGCATGTATACGCTGATAAGCCGTGGAATACATGTTTCCTCTAATTACTTAGTCTGCCTGATCTGTTTTCCTTGATACGTCAAACGACCGAGAATGGATTATGTAGTTAAACTAAGTGACATGTTCTTAAGAAGCAAATGATCGTCAATGTTAATGCCCTGAAGACTAATTAGCGCCTCAGTGGCGTGATCGGTATGGTGTTGACCTACTACTTCGATGGCCGCGAGTTCGATTCTCGGGCATTCCATTGAGGGGTTATAGATGTGTATATCTGGTGACAGAAGTTCTCTCGACATGGTTTGGAAGTCACGTAAAGCCGTTGGTCCCGTTGCTGAATAACCACTGGTTCCATGCAACGTAAAACACCATACAAATAAACAAACAAAACAAACAATGAATGCCAATTGTTTCCAGCATCACAAGTGGAATTGATATCAAATACTGAAACGACGGATGGTTTAGATGTACAGTTATTTGAGGTCACTTCGCCCGGGACCTTTCGTACCGCCATCCATCTGACGAAAGCAATCTGAACTAGAGTAGTTACTGTCCTCTGTGGCAATAGATGGAGGAATCAGATGCAGACAGCGTAACAAGAGGAGAGTTGGTATTCTGAACATGAAAAAACTGTCATTGTTAATTTGGAAGGTTTTACTTTACTTATCTGTTTATTTTTTTCTTTATTTACTTTTGTGTTTTTATAAAAGCAAATTCTTTAAGCTCCCATTTACTTAAAGGATATAAATTTTAATGTTATCGTATGTGGGTAATTGAATGATTAGTCTAGAATAATGAACTGTCAGGAGACCTGTACTTTTTAGAAAAGCAAAGGGAATACAATTTACAAAGCCCATAGTTAGTGAGCAATGACAAAGGTCATAAGACGTGGAAATGAGTGATTTTACAAATCCTCATTTTCATTTTTGTTTATTTTTATGCCAGTTTACAGTTTTACTTAACCTTAGGAAAAACCTATAGAAATATTTTTTACACTTTTGACTTTGATTTCTATTTCATATTGAAATTTATGCAGAATTCGGGCTGATGTTTCGAGTGAATACTTTTGCCAGCAACTTCACTGTAACCTCAAGGATTTATTCCGAGCAAGTCAGAATATGAATATATTTTCCCCTTAAAGCTGCGTTTACACCAAGCGAATCGAATCGATTCAATTCATGAAGAATCAACACGATTCATGATTCGTCCTGATTCGCCACACTATTTTCAATTTAACCGTTTGTACTGTCGGCCAAAAAACTCGTGGCAGAGTTTCATAATTTTTCGTTCACCTGCCTGACGCACGAATCATCCCTTATTTATCTATTTTTCTTTTCAAAGATGGAAGAAATCATGTGTAATGACGTTAAAAACAGTCACTGATATCTTTAGAACATTATGTTATGTTATTGTGTAAAACTATTTTCCATATAGCAAAATTGACGTGAACGAAACGAAGTGATAAAAAACGTCCTATCACAACCATAGATATACATTACCAAATAGATAGGAGACACCTATCACTAGTAGTATTGCATAAACATAGTGCTTAAATTATCATTTCAATATTAAGTTGAAGGTAGTTGAACTGTTCCATTTGTTAAATTTTACAGAAAACATTGGAATCTCACAAAATGCTATATATATAAAAAAAAAAAAAACGATATCTTAACAGTGTGAACCAGGCGACCTCACTCTATTCATTTTGATGTTATGTGCACGGGAATCTAATGTCAATGTGTCATTTATCGGTCTAAGAAACATCCCTCGATGAGCGAGAGAATTATTGCACTGCATTCCTGTTGAAGAGATATCAAGAGCGCTTAATAAACCGGAGAGAATCATACATAGATGAATAAAATTGTTTAAAGTACGGGAAAATTTAGAACATGGGCCTAGAAGTGGAACACCTCGAAGCACCACATGAGAGCAAGACAATACAGTAGTGTAAATGTTGCTGAGCAACATTCATTTGTGAACTTTGAATTCTAGTGCCTCGTCACGACATTGCTGAACCAGGAATCATAACTAGCTCTACGCTTATGACTGGTGTCTGATGAATACTTTAGATGGAGAGGAAGAGATTTTTAAATCTACACTTGAAGTCTTTGATAGTTGTCTAATGAATAAGTCTAATGAATAAACAAACTTATCTTTGATGGATGAGAGATTCAGTTAGGCTTACTTTTTTTGTTTTGTTTTTTATCGGTGGCCACGGATAGGGAGGGAAACGGTTTCAATGATGCATGCATTTTTTTCTTCAAAACCTAAAGAATACATTTTATTGGGAGATACTTTATTAACATCGGCCTAATCCTTCCATCACTCCTATACGCCACCTCCGCTCTCTTCTACATCTCAGGCGACTAGATCAGACTTCTCACTACGAACTCCATCTCGTGAAAGCATCACTAATGATAACGGTTATTTTAAAATTCCCCGCACCAACAACAGACGCCTTAAAATGCATGTTTATAAAATATTTTCTGTTCAAAGAAACTTTATCTTTCATTCCACAAAATATGTGCATACACTCGTGTTACACCCTGTAGCCGTCAAAGAGCAACCCTTGATTAAAGCAGTAAGTTTTTCTTGACATATGAAATAGACTTAAACGAGAACGTCACCTTCCATATTTCTTATCCTTTCAGCTACTTATAATATGCTTATGGTAGTAGGTCTAGTAGGTATACATGTGAAAATAATTTGAATTAGTTTCTATTTAGAAGAAATGAATAGCTACAGAAAGATCAACCTAAGAAAGCTTTAAGGAAAGTAAATCTTTCTTAATGTATTCGTCAGTTTTGACTCCCACAGCTTTCCAAGGTGTCCAAATGAAACAGGATGATATGCAAGGAATTCGATAAAAAAATAAGACTGAATTATATTCGTTTGATGTTTTTATGATTATTTTTTTACTTTGAATAGCTAGGTCTGAGTTAATTATGTTAAGCAATTATGAAAAGGATAAGAAGAAAGGCGAACATGGCTAATAAAACAAGAATAACGGGAATAGTCAAATAAAGCAGATTAATATATATATATATATATATATATATATATTATATATATATATATATATATATATATATATATTATATATATATATATATATATATATATATATATATATATATATATATATATATATATATATTGTCAATCTAAATATTCATTAATATTACGTATCCGAGAGAGTATACTACTGAAAATAGACCTAGGCTAATCCTGTGGAAAAATCAGAAGTCCAATTTAGGCCCACTAAATGTGTCATGCAAATTATTTTATTGATCAAAGGACAAAATTAGTTTAACTAAACATCGTTTTCAAAGAATGTTAACGCCTTGATGTATTATTTATCGGCTATAGGAGACGAAATGACAACACCCCAGTGCAGTACGATACGTTGAGTCAAGACTCCAGCGGCAGCAAAGCCAACTTCAAAATCTTCGGTATGCTGTCACGAAGCTAGAATTGAGAATAAAATTAGAAATCGTGGACCCATCGGTATATATTTTCCTTACTTTGCGAAATAATTATCTTTAATATGTTGAATAAGTCTACTCAGTTCCTCTGTAATTTATTTCAAGTATAGCACTTTTGAAAGGAAATGTTATTTATTGTTAAGTAAAGAATCTGGCACCTGCATATGGCAATATTTCCATAACGAACAATGAATTAAGAAACTACGCCAATTGTTCGTTGGCCGTCTGTACAAGCGAAACGAATCTATTCAATTCATGAAGAATCAACACGATTCAGGATTCGTCTTGATTCGCCACACTAATTCAATGTAACTGTTTAAAACCACCAAGGGAATCGAGTCAATTCAACCCATTCCAATTCGCTTGGTGTAACGGTTACATTGAATTTGGCGTGGCGAATCAAGACGAATCATGAATCGTGTTGATTCTTCATGAATTGAATCGATTCGATTTACGTGGTGTAAACGCAGCCTTATTCTTTAAACCTGCTAGGATCGAGCTTGTTTTTTCTTTTAACATTTATTCCTTGTGGTTCCTTGCAATTATTTATTTTTTTAATGGTAAATCAGAGCATAAGAAGAAGATCCCTTCACTGATTATTTTCAATACTAACTATATCAAGTCTACAAAACTTCAGTCACTGACATTCAGACGGCTGTGATTCGTCCATATCTCTATCTCTGTACTGAATTCAGCATGTGAGTACGATGGTTTAGATGTACAGTTATTTCATTAATGAACGTGATAAATAATTAACAAAACTCTTGAAATGGAACATTTGATTAATGTATCATAAACAGGTACCACAGTTCGTAATCGAGCAATTACTCATAAAAGAAAAATGGTCTTGGGAGGACCTTATATTTTTCAAAGTTCTTTATGAAATATTGTACTGGCGTCTTCACTTATAAGATTATCATCATTTGCTTAATAAATGGGTTGTGTTTATTAATCCTTCTACAGTGAAGACACCGAGACTAGCGTGCTGCTTAAATCAGTCACGATCCGTGAGAGAAAAGGTATTTGCAAACTTCCCTCCCTAAGAGATGGCAAGGCGCCATTATTCGTGTAAAAGAAAGCCTCAATGCAGAGAGCAGCTATCAACATGAATTTATATATTGTATTTTTCCTGACAGAAGATTAGGAAATATTGATAAGACTTTCAAAAAACACGTTTCATCACTTCCCAAATTCCCGGTATAGTTGCTTTTCCTATTCATGAATGTAAATTTCACGGCCAAAGCCAAAGTCACATTGGTTCTATGTATCAGTGTGACCCTTATTTGCTGAACTCTCAGCTGAGGATTTAAATTCATATTTTCCTTCATGAATACATATTTTCTCTGTGGGAAGAGGACGAGCAGAGCCCCCAGAATTTCTATATTGCTTCCTCCTCCACCTCCTCCGCCTTTTCTCCTTTTTGCCTCTTCTCCCATACCATAAAGCGATTACGTTCAAGAGCTGTTTTTTTTATTGAAAACTTCTCCATGTCATTCTATTTTTTCATGTTATATTTCAGAGAGTTAAGTCTCTCTCTCTCTCTCTCTCTCTCTCTCTCTCTCTCTCTCTCTCTCTCTCTCTCTCTCGTTACATACATGGCTATGTCGTAAACAAACAAAAAAATCATTCTTATTGTGGACACATTCATTCCCTGAAATGGATAATTGAATAGGCGATACGCTGCTTCGTGCATCAAGCACTCATGCTATGCTTGCTTGTATTTTACATTGTAATTATTTCCATAATCCAGATTTTTCCCCTTCCTAATTGCTTCGGGAAAGTTAAAGGTTCTATTTTCCTCCGGCGACTTACTTTCCCTGTCCTGTTTAAATATCGCGGTCTTTTCTTTTCCTTTTTACCTGTGCTATAAATTCCTTCCCTTCCATTAGCAGTAAATCGCCTTTATTAGTTTTTGTTTTCCTCGTCTTTATTTTTAGTTTGCAAGATACTTAAATTCTAAATACCTCTCGTGCACTTTCCGTTCAATTAGATTATGGTGTTGTGCTTCTGCTTTAATCATAAGGGTATGAGACAGTGTCATTTATTTAGGAGTCCTCTCACCTGAGGTGGATTTTTTTTTTTTTTTTTTTTTGTGCTAGGTTATAATAGTTAGCCTTATGCTCTTGTACATCATCCATCTCGAAAATGATATCCGAGTGGAATGCCGGCAATTTTCCCGTCTTAGGAGAAAGCCATACTGTTCTTAAGCCTGCATCAGGAGCTATTATATTATCCCCCATTCCAGTCCTCTCTTTGTTCAGGACTGTATCAGAACGCCCAGTTTGGAGCCTTCGCTTAATGGAATCATTTTTATCGCCAGAAGCAGTTCCATTAAATTGAGATACCAGAGGGATATGTGCAAATGTTGCATGTTACTCGGGCATAATTGGGACTGCGCTCTCAACGGATTTGTCGCATATCTGCTGTACGTAAACGATGAATTCAGTAAGTGTGTGTATGTATGTATGTATGTATATATTACTATATATATATATATATTTAATAATAATTTATTTTATATATATATTATATATATATATACTATATATCTATATATATTTAAAAAAATAAATATATATATAATTTATCATTATATTTATATTTATAATATATATTTATATATATATATATACATATATATATATATATATATTATATATATTATATCTATATATATATATATATATATATATATATATATATATATTATATATATATATATATTTTTTTTTTTTTTTGGTGTGTGCGTGTGTATATAATCGCTGAAGAACCTCGTGTATGTTTTGTTAACTTTACAATTACAAAATATTGAGAGAAGTATGAATAGTTTAAGAAAAGGTTGGTATGATCTTGTATGAACCTCAAAGGGAAACCTCTCATCTCTCTTGTGTGTGCATGTATTTATGTGGAAAGCATAAAAAGGAAATCCATTAAATCTTCAAAATACATATGGTTATGCATACACCTGACTTCCATTTTTTATCTAAAAAGCAAAAACAGGTATCTACATTAAGTAGAGATGGAAATTTCCATCGTTTCCCGAATGTTTGGACAATCACTTCGAGGGTCAGCTTGGAATGTATTCGGTTGAGAATGTTGGGTGTACACTGAGAAAGGAAGACGCCAGAGAATGAATGTTTGCTTGTTCTATTGGATGCCATGAATTTCATGAGGGCATTCTTGTCAATTAATGAGAGAGTGAGAGGGAGGATCTGGATGCAGAAGACAAAGGAGAGAGAGAGAGAGATTAATTGCACGAAGGCATTTATTTTGACGATATACCTAATCACCTATGGCTGGTACTTTTTTTTTTTTTTACTCCTCTTTCTCACTCCACACCCATACTTATGCCCTTCCACCTTCCATTACCAACTACCCATCAGACAATTAATCTAATAACTAATGCAATTAATCTGATAAATAGTGCAACAGAGGCAATATGTATTTTTTCTCAGGAAACGGGCCCACATCGTCCCATCCTGAACCGGAACCCCTCACCAAGATCCTTTAAATATATTGAAAAGGGCCTTGCCCCTCACAATTTAGGGTATCGGGATAATTGAGAAGGCGATGTTGAGGGAAGGGTGATGCAATATAGCAGCTCTTGTTATGTGCGTACAGGGTCGGACATAGTACTAATAGTACTTTCGCTTGTAATTCAGATCTGTATCAAACCGTTCGAGTAGTTTTTGTTGCTTTTAATAACTGATAATTAATACGTATGTTTTTTTATATTACATATGTGTGCTGTTTTGCGTGCACTTTATTATATATATGTATGTATGTATGTATGTATGTATGTATGTATGTATGTATGTATGTATGTATGTATGTGTGTGGTGTGAACATGAGGTTGTATATACGAACAATTTTAACACAAGCACCTTCTCTTACATGAATATAGAAGAATTAAGCCGAGTTCCTAAAAGACTCAGTGCCAATATTTTTGGCTAATAAAAAAATCGTGGAAGAAATGAAAGCTGCAAAAAGGATAAAGCATGTGTTCATTAAGGGAAGGAAAGAGAAATAGGGGAAGGGAAAAGAGAAACCTAGAAAATCAAGAACATTCACAGAGGAAATGATGATTGCAGCAAATTGTGACTAAGGGAAAGGGTGAATTTGCGAATAGAATGAAGGTGGGTCCAATTTTGTTGCGGTATTAGTTTGCTTTTCAGTATCTATGAAGATTAATTTCATCCTGTGATTTAGATGTATTCTTGATTCTCTCTCTCTCTCTCTCTCTCTCTCTCTCTCTCTCTCTCTCTGCATATATATATATATATATATATATATATATATATATATATATATATATATATATATATATATATATATATATATATATATATATATATATATATATAATATGGGACTTCTCTTTTTTTTCCCTTCCCCTATTTTCTCTTTCCTTCCCTTAATAAACACATGCTTTATCCTTTTTGCAGCTTTCATTTCTTCCACGATTTTTTTATTAGCCAAAAATATTGGCACTGAGTCTTTTAGGAACTCGGCTTAATTCTTCTATATTCATGTAAGAGAAGGTGCTTGTGTTAAAATTGTTCGTATATACAACCTCATGTTCACACCACACATACTACTACATACATACATACATACATCCGAGATTGCTTTGTAACTGGAAGTTTACCAATGAATAAAATGGAAAATAACGGGTAGTCTCGGAGCGGGAACAGTAATGAGAAACTGAGACTATTAAGAGAAACTCGAAAAAGCAATTCCACCCCCAGGTCATACACGAGCATGGGAGTGAAGACTGAGACAAGTAAACAATCCCACTGGCTTTCATTTTCGGAGTATAGATAAAGTAAAAAACAAGTTACCTCTAACAAAATAAGGCTCCGTGTTTCGGTGACAATGTGAATACTAGCTAATGTTTGTTGGCATGTGAAGTTTTCTTTCTTTCGCTTGCATTCTTTTTTATTTTTTTTTCCAGAATGCTGAGTCGAGTTTGAATACACACCATTTTGATTCTATGTAATTCTAATATTGATGTCATATTTGACTTGATTAAAGGATATTACTATAACACTTCAAAGGTCATCACCGTTCATAATTGTTTTAATATTTTCATCTCCAGAGGCCTTCACTATCTTTATGCTCTATCTTCTTCCTATGTGTGAACTGTTATATAAGTTGAACTATTACCCCTAGTAACGTAAAAAGATAAATTATTATTAGGTGAACGAAAACTTCCGGAACATGTTGAGTGACTGAATTCTTGGTTTCCGTGGTTCGAGTCCATGAGCCGACGAATTTCTTATCGACTAAAACAATTACCCTTCGGTTAACATATATGAAATATATTAATAATGAGGAAGAGCGAATTAGATGTTAAAGGACATTTGTATGTTAATGATTATATATATATATATATATATATATATATATATATATATTAATAATGAAAATAAAAGACAACTGAAACGAAAATTGTACAGAGAAAATTTGGCAGAGGTGTCAGAATTAAAGTGTAGTTTTATTATTAAATGTTAATTTTTTTTCTTTCAAATGTATAACACACACACACACACACACACACACACACACACACACACACACACACACACACACACATATATATATATATATATATATATATATATATATATATATATATATATATATATATACATGTATGCTTAAAAAATCACAGTAGATGCGTGACTTCATAAATAGCAAGAATACCACGGGAAATGACAGTCAGAAATCCAAGCGCTTTCGTCTTTATTAAGACATCGTCAAGGAGCTACTAAAGTACAATCGGAGAGGAAGGCCTCAGGTACAAACAAGATCAGGAATACCAGATGGTTAATTATCAAAAGGGTAAAAATTAAAAGGGATAATCCAGATTATCGGATATCACACGGTCACAAACTTAAACAGATTCTGACCCTAACCGAAATTACAAAGTATCTTTACAGTCCAAAACATGTAAAAACTGAATATATTAATTTTGTTGCTTATATTTATCTACAACTTTTTTCATTATGAAAGCATCAAGTTTAAATAAACCAAGACTTAAATTTAGAACATTTCTATTATTTGACTTGATAAAACAAGATTCAATGATATTCCTTTTAACTGTGTCATTACATGGGACTAAGGCTCTTGCTGACTCCAGTTAATAGGATGGTCTAAATCCCTCATAATGTACAAATAATGCATTCGTATTTGCCCAGTTCTCACAGAATATTGATGTTGCTTAAGACGCTGTGAAAGAGATTTGCCAGTCTGTCCGTAATAGATTTTATCACATTTTTGCAAGGAATTTTCATATATGCAGCCTGGAAGATCTTTAGGAGAATTTTTGATTACTAAACTCTTGACATTAATATTACTGAAAACAACATTTATGTTAAAAAGCTTTAAAATTCTAGGAATATCTAAAAACCTTTCATCATAAGGTAATTTTAGAATGTTATGCTTACTAAATTCAAGTTTGTCATTAGTTGAATAAAATGTTTTTCTAGCTCTTTTCCATGCCACATCTACAAAAGTCCTTGGGTATTTAAGTTTCAATGCAATATCATAAATAGTTTTAATTTCAGCGTCAATAAACTGCGGGCTACAGACACGTAAAGCCCTTAGGAACATCCCAGAAAAAACAGAGAATTTAACATTTTGATGGTGATTGGAGTAGTAATGAACAAAAGAGGCAATATTAGTTGATTTTCGAAAGACTGAAAAGGTGAAATTTCTATCATTTCTATGGACAGTTACATCAAGAAAATTCAAATTACAATTTCTTTCTTCCTCTACAGTAAATTTTATAGAAGGGACTAAATTATTGAGATTATTAAGGAATTCCTGGAGTTTTCGTGAACTGGCCAAATACAGAAGATATCATCCACGTATCTAAACCAAATAACTTTTTGGGGCAAAATTCTTGGTAAGAGTTTTGTCTCAAAAATTCCATGTAAATATTGCTAAGGACAGGAGATAAGGGATTACCCATGGCCATGCCAAACTTTTGTACAAAAATTCCCCATTGAAACAAAATTTACTATCTTTGATACATAACCTTATGAGACTAATGAGATTTTCTACACTTAGGGAATGTCATGACGCTCTAATTCCTCTTCCAAATATTCAAGTAAGTCATCTACAGGCACTTTTGTAAATAAAGAGACAACATCAAAACTAACCATATTAAAATCATTTTATTCAACTAATGACAAACTTGAATTTAGTAAGCATAACATTCTAAAATTACCTTATGATGAAAGGTTTTTAGATATTCCTAGAATTTTAAAGCTTTTTAGCATAAATGTTGTTTTCAGTAATATTAATGTCAAGAGTTTAGTAATCAAAAATTCTCCTAAAGATCTTCCAGGCTGCATATATGAAATTCCTTGCAAAAAGTGTGATAAAATCTATTACGGACAGACTGGCAAATCTCTTTCACAGCGTCTTAAGCAACATCAATATTCTGTGAGAACTGGGCAAATATCGAATGCATTATTTGTACATATGAGAGATTTAGACCATCCTATTAACTGGAGTCAAGCAAGAGCCTTAGTCCCATGTAATGACACAGTTAAAAGGAATATCATTGAATCTTGTTTTATCAAGTCAAATAATAGAAATGTTCTAAATTTAAGTCTTGGTTTATTTAAACTTGATGCTTTCATAATGAAAAAAGTTGTAGATAAATATAAGCAACAAAATTAATATATTCAGTTTTTACATGTTTTGGACTGTAAAGATACTTTGTAATTTCGGTTAGGGTCAGAATCTGTTTAAGTTTGTGACCGTGTGATATCCGATAATCCTGGATTATCCCTTTTAATTTTTACCCTTTTTGATAATTAACCATCTGGTATTCTGATCTTGTTTGTACCTGAGGCCTTCCTCTCCGATTGTACTTTAGTAGCTCCTTGACGATGTCTTAAGAAAGACGAAAGCGCTTGGATTTCTGACTTTCATTTCCCGTGGTATTCGCTTATACATGTATGTATGTATGTATCGTACGTGTTTCTACATTTAGATACGTGTATATATAATTAGAGATATATATTATTAATTAATATTAATATAATATTTATATATAGATATACATATATATATATATATATATATATATATATATATATATATATATATATATATATATATATATATATATATATGTGTGTGTGTGTGTGTCTGTGTGTGTGTATGTGTGTGTGTGTGTGCATAAATACACAGTACATACATGTGAGTGTGTAAGTACAAAATAGATGAAAAGACTGAAGCGAAAGTAGAACGGAGAATATTTGGCAGAGGTGGCAAAATTAAGGGCCAGTTTTATTATATGACGCCTTAAGAGTAGGGTCCTTCATGAAGCTATAAAAGTTTTGATTGCCACTCTCTCTCTCTCTCTCCCGGATGTCTCTCGGATTTTCCTCTTTGAAGGAATATGCGGTTTTTCTGAATGTCTCGCCATTTTGAGGTTTTTATTTTCTGATCGTATCTATTTTATTCACTTACATATTTTTCTCTATAAATTCGGCAATAAAGGGGATATTCAAGGCATGTTTCAGGAAATAGTTTAGTTTTTACGTGCTCGCTTACCGATTCAGTAGTCCCGAGTTCGATTCCCCGCTCTGCCAACAAGGGATCAGTGGGAATTGTTTTGATGGTGATTAGAAATTGATTTCTCGATATAGTATGGTTTCCGATTCCACAATAAGCTGTTGGTCCCGTTCCTTGGTTCCTAGCCACGCGAAAATATCTGATCCTTCGGGCCAGCCCTAGGAGAGATATTACTCAGCTCAGTGGTCTGGTTCAACTAAGATATACTTAACTTTTTTCAGGAAATAGTAACGAATTGTGCCCTAGAAGTATTATATATATATATATATATATATATATATATATATATATATATATATATATATATATATATATATATATATATATATATATATCATAAAATAAGAACGGAAGGGAAATGAGAGAGAGAGAGAGAGAGAGAGAGAGAGAGAGAGAGAGAGGAAACCAATTAAAAATCTCCATGGAAGAAAAATTTCCATGAATGAAGAAGCACATAGCCAATAAAGCAACTAACAAAGATCCGAACGTGAAATAAGGAAAAGCAAAGTATGACCTGAAAAGAAAGACTAAAAGAAGTAAATAACTAAATTCCTCTTCGCTTCGGCAAATGTTTCCCGTTAGTCTCATCCGCTATGCTGCAGCTTTTGCATATCATAAGAGAGAGAGAGAGAGAGAGAGAGAGAGAGAGAGAGAGAGAGAGAGGCGAATTCATGCATGATAGTCTCCAAGGCTCCGATGTCAACATCCAGCTTTATTCCGATTCACCGCGACCTTTTTCCAAAGCGACGCTGACGCCGGTCTTACGAAGAGGGAGGAACGATCCAGCTGCGGATTCAAACCTTCCTTTCCACATCATTATTGTCCCTGATTTGAAAGGCTTTATTTGATTCGTTCTGAATAGCAATGACTCGCTTTAAAACAGCAAGAAGGTCGCGTCGTCCTTCATTCAACAACAGATAAACAGATCTCGGTCCGTGATTATGAATACATCAAATAGAAGATCCACACACACGCGCGCAAACTCATATTAACGGGGCATGCATCGCCTTTCAAATCAGGGACAATAATGATGTGGAAAGGAAGGTTTGAATCCGCAGCTGGATCGTTCCTCCCTCTTCGTAAGACCGTCAGCGTCGCTTTGGAAAAAGGTCGCGGTGAATCGGAATAAAGCTGGATGTTGACATCGGATCCTTGGAGACTATCATGCATGAATTCGCCTCTCTCTCTCTCTCTCTCGCTCTCTCTTTCTCTCTCTCTCTCTCTCTTATGATATGCAAAAGCTGCAGCATAGCGGATGAGACTAACGGGAAACATTTGTCGAAGAGAAGAGGAATTGAGTTATTTACTTCTTTTAGTCTTTCTTTTCAGGTCATACTTTGCTTTTCCTTATTTCACGTTCGGATCTTTGTTAGTTGCTTTATTGGCTATGTGCTTCTTCATTCATGGAAATTTTTCTTCCATGGAGATTTTTAATTGGTTTCCTCTCTCTCTCTCTCTCTCTCTCTCTCTCTCTCTCTCTCTCTCTCTCTCTCATTTCCCTTCCGTTCTTATTTTATGATATATATATATATTATATATATATATATATATATATATATATATATATATATATATATATATATATATATATATATATCTATCTATCGGGCACAATTTTTTCACGGATACAACATTCATTGAATAGAATGGTTTTCTCACTGTTAACCAGCTTTTTTTGAAATTGCTTCATATTTTCTAATTATTTTCTTTACTTCATTGTTCAGGTTACTAATGGACACATAATGGGGTTCTTCCATTTACTCCAGTATTTTTACACGCGACAGCTGTTTCGTCAACCTATACGTATTGACGTTATCAAGCGTACTGATACAAATATTGTTGTTTAAGATTAAGCTGGCTTTATGCCAGCACGGGCTCTTGCTCACAGAGCAGCCCGTAGTATACAAATATAAGCCTACTTGCGTTTTGTGACGTCATGAAGACGGAAAGGTAGTACAATTGCCAGATACCTAGTTTTAAGTATTTACAAAAGACTATAGTGAAGCATAAAATAAGACAAATAAATAAATATGTTAACAACAGAAATTATATAAAAAGTTGAAAGTAAGTTATTGTATGCACATTATACATAAATATATATTAATTACATATTTAATGTTTTTCACTGAATGTCAGTGTTGCGCTCCTGTCCGCATGTGGTGGTTTTGTTCCACGCGGTTGAAGGGCTGCCTCCTACACGAGGGCAAGGATCGGTCTGCCTCACGTTGGATGTTAAGGTTGGGGCGTTGCATGGCGATGCTGACTGCTTCTGATATCAATAAACGATTGTAGTTGCCTTCCTTGTGTATTATTTTGGTGTTTGTGAGAAGTTCTTGTAAGGATGGTTTTTTATTGTGGGTATCCACAAAGTGCTGATGAATGGCTCCTTGGTTTCTGTGGGCCTGCATGCGACGTTTGAGTGTAGTGGTTGTGTGTCCGATATAGCATTTTTGTGGGGACTGACATTGCTCGTCAGAACAGACAAACTTGTATACTATATCAGATTTAACCTCTTTTTCCGTCGATGGGGCCGTACTATTTTTCATTACCAATGAGGCCGTAAGGTTTGGTTTGCAGTAAATCCTTGCTGTTATTTTGTTATATGGCGCTAGGGGGGTGGTTCCTCTTCGCAGTATACCAAGGATGGCTTTCCTTTCATCTTCGTGGTGTTTGTTGTATGGTATCTGATGGTATATCACTATTTCTTTGTCTTTGTCATGTTGTGTTGTTCCTCGGGGTCGGGTTATGGAAAGCCTCTAATCTCTTTTTGACAACTTGCTGAATCATGTCATCTGGATAGCCGTTATTTTTTGTGAGCAGCTGTTGAACTCTGTTGATTTCTTCGTTAGTCGCTTTCCGCGTGGAACAGTGTGTTATGGCGCGTTTTTATGTATGCATTTACCACAGATCGTTTATATGCATCAGAGCATTCTCCTCTAGCATTTAAGCATCTCCCAGCGTCTGTCTTTTTAGTGTATACGGTGGTATTGTATTTGTTGTTCTTTTGGGTCACAAGTACGTCCAAGAAAGGGAGCATCTTCTCATCACTTCTTATATATATATATATATATATATATATATATATATATATATATATATATATATATATATATATATATATATATAATATATATATACTACTTCTTGGTCCCAAGAAGTCCTCTATTTGTGGATCTTCGTAATTTAGCACGAAAATGTGGTTTGATTTGAATAACTCTTTGCCGAACATAATTTATTACTGGATTCGTCTCCTTGTACAAATAAGCCAAGATATTTGGGAAAGTCTGTTGAATCAAGATGTTAAGGAAATTTCTGTGCATCAAGATGTTAGGGAAATTCTGTTGAATGAAGATGTTAGGGAATTTCCGTTGAATCAAGGTGTTAAGAAAATTGTGTTGAATGAAGATGTTAGGGTAATTCTGTTGAATCAAGATGTTCGGGAAATTCTGTTGAATCAAGATGTTAGGGTAATTCTGTCAACTCAAGATATTAGGGAAATTCTGTTGAATCAAGATGTTAGTGAAATTCCGGTGTATAAAAATGTTAGGGAAATTCTGTCGAGTCAAGATTTTAGGGAGATTCTGTTGAATCTACATCTGAAGGAAATTCTGTTGAATCAAACTGTTAGTGAATTTTTCTATTATTAGAAAATGGGTAACTATGCGAATTGACAGTTTCTCTCTCTCTCTCTCTCTCTCTCTCTCTCTCCTTATTCTTTTTTTTCTTCTTCAAGACTGATAGTCGGACATTACAAGTTTTTGTTAAATATATATGACATATTCTGTGCAAATACTATTGTTTATGCCGTTCCTAGAAGAATATAAGTAGGTTCTCCCTTTAGCTAAGTCATCAAAGTAAATATATCATTTTCAATGGGACATATATATTATGGTCACCATTTTCTTTCTCAAAATATAAGTAATCCATCATGGGAGTCTGCGAACACGATTTCCCTTAGGTTCGAGTAAATAAAATTTGAAATATAATCTTCCAAGCTTGTGATTAATTATTTTGCTTTGTGACAAATTATTGATCGGTTCATGACTATAATGTGTCATTACATTATTTAATGTATTCATTTACCTTTGTTTAGCGAAAGCCAGCTCCTGGTCTGTGACTATTAATTCGAATTGTTTTGCCATTTAAATAAAGATACTTTTCGTTCATGTAATCCCAAACCAGCGTCTGGTCTATGACTATTAATTATCTTTTTTTTTTCCCTTTTAGATAAGAAATCAAAATTTTTTCCTGAATTTAATCCTAAAACAGCGTCTGGTCCATTAATTAGAATTGTTTTGCCATTTAAATAAAAAAAAAATTCCTGCATTAAATCCGAAACCAGCGTCTGGTCTGTGACTATAAATTAGATTTTTTTTTTTTTTTGCCTTTTAAATAAAAATATTGTTCCCTCATATAATCCTAGACCAGCATCTAGTCTGCGATTATTAATTAGAATTTTGTTGCCATTTAAATAAGAATACTTTTTCCTGCATTTAATCCCAAACCAGCAGCGTCCCCATTCAGTAGATGTTGGTCCCTGATGAATGGATGGCCGTGATATCAAGCAAGCCTTTGCAGAGGCGGGATATGTTCAGTATCCGGGATGGTTTTGAAGGCAAGTGCATGTCGAAATTAGTCTGCACTGAATAGGATGGTATCGTTGTGGCATAACGCTGTGAGCCTTTTGTTTACTATTCGAACTTTTATTTTTCATGGATAGGCGGACTTTTAGATGGATGGGGGAGCAGTTCTTTTATGCACGTCATATTTACCTCGGCATATACTATATATGCATGACTATATATATATATATATATATAATATATATATATATATATATATATATATATATATATATATATATATATATATATACACATATATAAATTACGATATATATATAATATATATATATATATACTATTAATATAATATATATATATATATATCATATATATATATATATATTATATATATATATATATATATATATATATATATAGTATATATATATATATATATATATATATATTATATATATATATATGCGTCTTAACTTGTAGATTCCCTAGTCGATGTGAAATCGTAATTCAGTGATTATTATTATTTTTTTTTTTTTGCCATTGTTTTAACAAATATTTGCTTCTTCCGCTTACACACAATGCCTAATACCATCTCAATAATGGTGATTAAGAAAAATAGTCTTTCCGTCCAGTTAATCCACTGTTGAAATTTGCATAATTGATTTCACCCAACTTGGCATTTTCCCCTGAACCCTGCTGTTCATTCCATTAACTATTTTCGCCTATGAATTAATGATATGATTTTTATCCTTCAGATGTTGAAACGAGAAACCGCCCCAATCTCTTATGCTCAGCAAACTTTCATCCATTATAATCGGACGGAAATTTTTGATGGACGCAATTTCGTGACCCGTCTCCGGCTTTCCATTTTAGATTCATCTCTCTCCAACTTGTTCGGCAACGGAGTTGCAGACCATTTGCATGAAAAGTTACAGCGGTGCATCTGTGCATGAGGTGAAAGCCTTAATGCTGGGCGGGGAAAATAGTCCGGTGCTCTCTCTCTCTCTCTCTCTCTCTCTCTCTCTCTCTCTGCGCGCAGGGATGAAGACTCTTTGTGATAGGAAGCTATGCTTACTTGTTTTCTTTTATGTAGGAAAGAAGCTTTTATTCTATAACTGTCTATCTATCTGGCTATCTGTCTGTCTAATTATCCTATCGTTCTGTCTATCGAAGATCCTATAATCACCAGTACTTATTTGCATTCACCGCAATTCCTCCTCAGGTTCGTCCTGAACATTTTTTCATTAGGAGCCACCATTTTCCTCCTCGCTTTCGATTCGACTTCCGTATTCCTCCACTTCATACCTGAAAATTATTCATTCTCTTTTTTGTCACATCCATCCTCATTTTCGAAAGATGAATAGAACCGTTCGTAAATATAGTTCTTTACAGGAAGCGTTTTCACCACATTCATTCTTTTCATCCAGTAAAAATGAGTTCCCTTCCTTTTTACTGAAGATTTTTCACATTAGGATTTTATTCAAGATTCCCGTCATTTTGGGGTTCCCGGGAAGGGTTCCAAATCTTTTTCACTCTTCATTAAAGGGAAATCGACTTCATATCTAATGTCTTTCCGGAACATTTTCAGTTTTATTTCGGTCTCGTTTTTTAAGACTGTCGTGCCCCCTGTTATAGAGACGTATTCAAGTTTTTGCATTGTATGATGTTTTTTACGTTAAAAAATTGCCACCTGAGCGTTGTATTATTACTATTCTTCTCCTTTGTATTATTATGATATTTAAACCACCACTCATTAGTAGCATAAAAAGAAGAATAGAAAATGAGAGAGAGAAAGCCAGAGAGATAACGAAAAACCAAAATATTGTAGCAAATCGTGATTCCTTAGCCTGTACCTCTTTATGGATAAGTAGCATTTCTAACATTAAACTGAGACATGTTTCCTTCTCCATTAGTATGCTTTTTTCTTACATCCTTCTGGGTAATTGGGAAGATCAAGCATTCTTGTTTCCTCATTCTTTTTCTTCAACACCGAAAAATCATTCTGAGACTGTGAGGATATTGAGCTCGCGCCGCGCTCTCATTCTCAGCCACAAGCATTACATCACTCCTACACTGTCATGGGTATTACACTTAATTTCTTTTATTCAGAGACCAATGAAAATGATCGCTTATTGTTCCTTTTTTCACAGGCTGGAAAAAATGTAAATAAAAAAATAAAGGACTGGATAAATAAAACTCCCCCCAAAAAAGCACTGAAGCATTTTAGCATTGGTAAATTTTGTAAGTTTTATTAAAACAAATAGTAAAATATACTTTAAAAAAGCGTGCAAGTTGGTAGAGTACGATCAGAAAATAAGACAAACAATGCTATTGGCGGAAGCACATTACCATGGCATCGGGCACTATTGAAGACATTAGGGATTGTTATATTCTCATGTTCCCCTTCATCAGACTGAATATTTCCACGTCGTCTCTCTCTCTCTCTCTCTCTCTCTCCCTCTCATTTCCCTTTGCTTCCATATTATGGGAGAATTATGCATATGAAATATTGGAAAAGTGAATGGTTTTCATATTGCAAGATTACCTTATGACCGTATCATTTTTCTAGCGTGGTAAACTCTTACATTCGCAGCGCAAATTGCAGAGTGCACGTTGTCTCCGCATTTCCAGGAGGTTGAAATTACCCGGATGTTTACTCGCCTTGCTTAAATAAGCCTTGCATTAAATTAGCCCCTTCATGTTATTTCATACTTTCCGTTGCCCATTTCCTGTTTTCAAACTTTAATGAGAACACGGTGTTGTATATAATTCAGTTTATTTGTCTACATTGAAACGCTATGATAGTGTTGTTTAGTATGCGTGTGCGCGCATGTGTTTATGTATATAGAATGCAATTTGTTTAAAAATGTTAACTACTATTTGCGTAACAGCTAGACAGTGCATGATTGACATGAACTGATGGACCGCGTATAGTGTATCGAGTTGCATGAAAGACCTGTGACTTACGAGAAATTCTAAGTTAGGCAAAACAGGGCTACGTGGAGGATTAGGACCCTTAATTGTGTGACCTGCCGTTGTTACTCTGTTAATATACATATACTTCTAAGCATATATACATATATATATTATTATATGCTGCTACTTTCTTAATGCATATTTCCTCTCTTTGACTGTATGAATTGTTATGAGAAATGTTTGCAACATTTTCAGATTCCTTATTTAGCTTAGAGTTATAGGATGTTCTAAACATGTATGTTCAGATGTAAAAGAATATAATGTAGAATATGAAAAGAGAGAGAGATTAACATTGTCCGTTCCAAGCTAAAAATTGTTTTCATAACCTGTCATCGCTCCAGAAAAGGAATCCTCGAAGTCTCCGTTTGGTTTTCATAACATGTCAATCTTAAGCCGGCCACACACGTGCAGTTTCAACTGACAGTTATAACAGAACATTTGTAACTGTGAGTTAAAACTCCACGTGTATGGCCGGCGTCATAACTGCACAGTTGGACTGTGCAGTTACAACGGTTATAAAGTAATCTTGGGTTATAACCGCACAGTTGGACTGTGCAGTTATAACGCCGGCCACACACGTGCAGTTTTAACTGACAGTTACAAATGTTCAGTTATAACTGTCAGTTGAAACTGCACGTGTGTGGCCGGCCTTACTTGCTGAGTCTGTTTCAGACATGTATGTCTTTGCCGAGAAATCACGTGGAAGGATTGTATCATCTTTTCTTGGGGAATGACATCATTTAGTTTTGCTTTCGTTATATATCATTATTCCTTTCATATTAAAATACTTTTATTGTCTTAAAACATGTAATAATAAATGTTATTTACGATTGTAATTTCTATTTCTCTTTAGATATTGTTTTGAAAAATAATTTTTATGAAAGTAACTGTGTCTCGGCCCCAAAACGTTTTGTGCCACGAAATCCACTGTTTAGCTTCTGTACGAAAGGAAAGTTCATTCTGACTTAGAACCTCATTGCGTTTGGGTCTCTCTCTCTCTCTCTCTCTCTCTCGCTTCTCCTCAATTCTCTCTCTCTCTCTCTCTCTCTCTCTCTCTCTCTCTCCATATATAATTTTACATTAATGTAATGTAAAGTTTTGTACTTAGTTGTTGGTCACTCGTAAATTTTGGATTTCGGATTTCTAAGAGTTATTTAGTATTATTTAGTACTTATTGTGGAATCTGAACAAACATTGTACAAGTGTGTAACGGCGTCTTTACTTTTTTGAAATATTGTGAATTGTGTGGTGAAATTTTTGAACTAGCTGCAGCAGAAACAATTGGTACCAAGGCAATGTTTTATTAAAAGGTTTATTAGTTGCAACTAATAGTTACAGTGGTCTGAAGAGCGATTTCAATTTTTACACATTGCAAATTTTTATGCCTTGTATTTGTTTCATTTGAAGTGATTTTTTGTGCATACATACATTTTTCTTATTGAAGTGATTTTTTGTGCATTTGTCCATTTTTCTTATTGAAATTATTTTTGTGCATTTATCCGTTTTCTTATTGAAGTGTGTGTTTTTGTTTTATGTTCTGTGTGGTTAGTGCTTTTTACAATTTTGGTATTTTCCATATTTTTCTGTGATGCTTTCATTTGCATTCACAATTTAATTAACTTAGTTGTTTTCAATAATTAATCGTTGCCCATTTAATTAAATTTAACACTTGTGAATTAATTTGCATTTACTTAGAATTCTATTCAAGATTCATTGTTGTTTAGCACTTGTGAATTAATTTCAAAAATTTTTTATTGCCTAGCACTTTTAAATTTTGATTGAATTAATTCATTTTCTTGATTTTTGTGATAAATTAATTTTGATTTAATTTTACTTTACTAATTCACGAATTAATTAAACTTTGCTTTGTCTTCAAGTAACAGTAAATTTCCCTGATATTGGGAATTTCACTTATAAATTTTGAGTTTGATAATAAATTTGGTATTTAAAATTTTTATAAGTGTTTTCTTTTTCACCAGTATATAAGTATATTTTTGTATAGGTAGAAACATAGAGTGGTAATTGAGCTGTTTTCCTTCAATTTAGTTGAAGTGACTTAGAAGCAGGGAAGTACTTAGACTATTGAAATCGGGGAAATACTTAGACTTTTAAAGTTGTTGATGGAGTGATGCCCTTTAATTAATTTAATTACATATAAGATTACCTCACACCTGTTTTAATGAACTTAGTCTGATTTTCTGCAATACTGGTAAGTTGTTTAAGGGATCACTGTTGCCTTTAGAGTATTCAATCGTGTTTTACCTGTGATGAAGGTTCAGGTGTCTGCCTGTTGTGAGGTAACAATTAATTATTGGTAAGTGTAGTAACCAGATACTTGGCACTTCGTCACATATGTGTCACTATATTCATCCACCTCCTCAGAAACACTTGTGACAAATTTTCAGTAATTATGAGAGTCAAGTTGAACCGTATCACTGGTGTTCTGTTTTTGTTTGTTCTATCTATATCCATAAGGGAACGACGGCCCTCAGTTGAACAAATCTAGGGTTTGTAAGAAGCCATGAATGAAAGAAAATTGAAATATGTCGAAAAGGCGATGAGAATAGAGGTTGAGAAGGAGGGAGGGAGATAAAGGAGAATTGTCAGGGATGTAAGCGTTTGTCTTTGATAATTTTTTTCTGTATTAGTCTTGTCAATATTAATAGAGGATAAAATCCCAAGACCGTATAAACGGATTCCTCTTTGTAAATAAAGAAAAAAATGTTTCTTGTATTGGAGTATGATGGACATCATAAGCCTATGACTAAACTATCATCGAAAACAGGGAATAGAGCGAATACCAAATATGAAAGCAATATTATGTGCAGGCGCGGATCAATCTCACAAAAATCTGGATGAGGAGAGGAAGAGCATTCATATAAAAATCAAAATAAACCTGCAAGAATAAATGTATTACATTTACAGCATATGTGGTTAATTTGAGTATTTTAGTTATTCGGTCTTTTTGAACTAAAATCTGCGAAGCAAAACTGATGAAGAAATAAAAGCAAAAATGGTTGACAGAAAGAAAGGGAAACCGAAGGATATTGTTTGATATCGTTTTATTTCCTTTCTCCCTGTTCTACGCAGAGTCCTTTTGCGTCAAAACTTCTTTTATTCCCTTTGCCATTTTATTTCCTATAGAGGAAGCCTTTTAACTGCAGTGTATTTGCTTCTTCTTCTTCAGTGTTACCCCATGATAGCTGGTACTGATTTATGCGACTTTTTACTATTAAATTTTCTTCTAATGGTTTTTTTCAAATTGAAATAGTCAGTGTTTTTCATTTTCGTGAAATGCAATTGTTGATAAAACTTTTTTTTTACAAGCCTCGTGATTTTTTAAAACTGATTTTCACCATATTTATAGTAAAGGAGGCAATTTTAAGATCTGAATAGTCATAGATTGATAAGTTTTTAATTAATCTATCTTAAAAATGAGGTGTGGTGTCGAAATTTGATAGGCAATTCGCTGTGGTCTTTTGTATTGTTATTGCACCATTTTATATACTAGGCATACTAAACTTATAGGAATGACCAATTTGATTTTTTTTTTTTTTTTGTGGGGGAGGCGGCTACTGAATGTAGGAATTATAAGTCGCCATATTCGAAGTAGTGAACATTCATGGCATTGCAAGTATTAATTTACTTATATATATATATATATATATATATATATATATAAATATATATATATATAAAATATATATATATATATATATATATATATATATATATATATATTTATATAAATATATATATATATATATAATATATATATATATATATATATATATTGTATATATATATATAATTATATATATTATATAATATATAATATATATATATATATATATAAATATATATATATATATATATATATATATATATATATATCTATATATATAATATATATATACACACACACATATATATATATATATATATATATATATATATATATATATATATATATATATATATATATATATATATATGACTTTGTTTTAATAGGAAGTTGCTCCTGCGCCGAAACTTCCACAGTAGTAACCTCTTCAGATAACTTCGCAGAAGGCTCAGTGGTAGTACGTCGACCCGTGCGCAGTTCGCCACTATCTTGCAAGCACCCTTGTAATTTCTGAACATAAAGGAGTTTATATTCTAACAAATCTTCCACTCTACATAACTGGCACCCCTCTCTCTCTCTCTCTCTCTCTCTCTCTCTCTCTCTCTCTCTCTCTCTCTCTCTCTCTCTCTCTCTTCCTTGCTTCTAGAACTTCCCAATCGCCCCCCATCCCGTCACGTGATCAACCTACCTCAAATGAGTCATCCATTCTTTCACATGCACTAAACTTTTTTTTTTTTTTATTACCACATCTTCGAATGACCTCTGCATTCCTCACTTTATCCTCCATTTTAACAAGACACTTAGTGCGCAAATTATTCATCTCGACAGTTCAGGTCATGTTTTGCATATGGGGTCATCAGTGCCAAAGTCTCGGGGTCGTTAAAGCTCACAAATAAGTTTTAAAGAAACAAACACTGGACGCGGTAATCAATCCAATTCCACCGATTTCATTGTAAATCTGAGACGGGTTGCAGTCCTCAGCCACTCCTTTCCAATTACCTTACAATGAGCCACGCTCACACAAAACGAGGACATTGAGATCTTATCTCCTGAGAATCCAATTAGGAGAGCCATTCAAAGGACAACCGACCAAACTTCCAATGTCCATTTACAACTTTCTCATTGACGAACTTTTCGAATAAAACGTGGGACGTATCGTTCAGCATCCGCAAGTTTCGGAACCTTCGAGACTGCCAAGGGCATCATTGGGAATTCATTCGAATCTCCCCATTGCGCCAAGATTCTCTCCTTGAAAGGCATGGCAGTGCTTTTGTTGTGGTTCAGTCTTGCTTTGAACAGTCTGTAGGGATCAGGAAGACGTCATTTACTGCGTAAGAACCATCTATGGACTTCGCTCTGCCAACGTGGAACCAGAGGAATTGGTTTCTGGTGATTAGAAATCAATTTCTCGATATACGTAATGTTGTTCGCATTCCACAATAAGCTGTAGGTCCCGTTGCCAGGTAACCAAGTTGTTCGTAGCTGCGTAAAAATATCTAATCCTTCGGGCCAGCCGTAGGAGAGCTGTTAATCAGCTCAGTGGTCTGGTTAAACTAATATATACTTAACTTCACTCCGTTGAAATATGATATATGACATATTCTTTCGGGAAAAGGATTTTGTATGTTGAGACAGTTTCTTCTTATGTCAATTCTTCAGGAAGATGTTTTTTTTTTATTGAATTTTACCTTCGTTTTGATAAATGCAGCCATCGAGTCAAGATTAACATATACATTGCTCATCTTCTTTCATTAGCATTAGTTTCTGTTAACCATTGAAAGCTGTCGGTGCTTCAGTGTAGGTTACGATGTTTTATTTTTAAATCCATCAGTAGATTGTTATGGTTCTGGGAGATTATGGCCAATTTTCTCAAACGTCCCCGTTTCATCAGCTCGAGAAGAAGAAAGTTATGAACCGCGGTTTTCAACGTTCATGTAATTTATATCATCTCCGAAATTCCTCCTATTTCTAGGTTTTTCATCCAGGTGTAATGACAGTCACTACCGCCTCCCTGAAGGGGCATGAAAGGCATTACAATCCATCTCAAGTCATGGTTACGTGTTCATTACTTTGAGAGCAGCAACTGGTCTTCACAGATAATCATGAGAGAGATTATTTTACTACGTTCCTAGAGAGCTGTCTTTCCTATTAGCTTTCCTATTTATGCACCGTTCATCTTCATTGTGCTCGTGATGGAAATCCTTGATTTGGAGGTGATAACGACTTCTCCCTCGACATTTTCTACCTAAGAAAGGTGCGCAAGTTTATGGTTCTCTTGATTCATTCGCCGATTGCTCTGTGACTCCCTGCGATGGAGAGCATAAAGTATTTGCACATTTTGAATTGCAAATAGCAGCATGCTTTCATCAAATAACGCCATTAGCGGCAATGGGAAAAGTCTCTTATCAGTGCATTGACGTCAGTACAAATACTCCAGGAAGAGTAATAATAATCTCCTCTTAAACCAAGACTCTGCTCTGAGGAGTTTCCTAGACGTCATTCATCGCCTTCCATCACCTTTACTCTTTCACGTCGTAGATTGAGGCACAAATCGTCCGTTAAAAGGTACAGAACTCGTCCTTAATGACAGAGCTCGTCCTTAATGACATTAGTTACCTCTGCCTAGTTCCAACATTGTTCAGCCTCTCTCTCTCTCTCTCTCTCTCTCTCTCTCTCTCTCTCTCTCTCTCTCTCTCTCTGTGCGCGTGTGTGCGTGTGTATATGTAAAATAAATATAGAAATATCTATATATATATATATATATATATATATATATATATATATATATATATATAT
>NC_087203.1:97573723-97578723 GCF_015104395.2 Macrobrachium nipponense
TATATATATATATATATATATTAATGTGGGTGCGTGTGTGTGTGTGTGTTTGTGTGGCGGTTGTTCCAGCTCGGTGTATGGCAGTGGACTCACGTTAGCAGTCTTTAATTTCGCCTTTCAAGTTCTACAGTGAATCTGGGTAAAGTAATAGAACAAAATCGGGTAAACACTAAAATTAAGCTGCATTGAAGAAGGAAAATAGGTTTGCCAAATGAGTTAATGAGAAACAGTTTTTTTTTTTCTTTTTAAACGTCAGTTGCGCTGTGCACTGTTATTAAATTCTTGCTGATCTCAAAGGAAGCGATGGATTTCCTGTTTTCTCTTCTGGTGAAAGGTACCGATGTTTTCTCTCGTGATTTTGTTACTTACTAAGTCTGCAGACCTTGGTTAGTTATTCCATTACGTTCCATTTCTTTCACTCATCATTTTTTCATTCACCGTTCGGCTCTCCGTTCTGCTCTGCTCTGCTCTGCTCCGCTGTGTTTAGCATGAGAAGTGCCACAAGATGGGTTTTACTGTCTGCGTTTTTCAACTTCTTAGTAATGATAATAATAATGACTCTGTTTCGACCTATATCACGAAATATATTTTCTATGATGGTCCACGTTAATAATTATTTTGCCATAATATGCTATCTCTCTCTCTCTCTCTCTCGTCTCTCTCTCTCTCTCTCTCTCTCTCTCTCATATAATATTATATATATATATATATATATATATATATATATATATATATATATATATATATATATATATATATATATATATATATATATATATATATATATATATATATAGATATAAATATACATATATATATATATATATATATATATATATATATATATATATATATATATATATATATATATATATATATATATATATCTCGCTGTAGATTAGCTCAGTCATACCAAAGGAATCTGCAGTGTGAAAAATTAAAAAAGAACATTTGGAACATAATCATATCGTCCTCCGACTTTGCAGCCACCTAGTGAATTCCTAAAGTGATCTTAGATTATTCATAGGATCCAAAGAGATTAGTCCGCCGGAATTCCGTCTTCGATAGGATTTAGCCAAGGGGAAAGTCAACAAGGATTCCACAGGAAGCGTTGCCTTATTGTCAACGTCGTTCTTGTTGATGATGATAAATAATATCTTCAGATCGCACTAGAACAAATCGGCTAGGCATATTCGAGGATGCCCTGTACTGATCTTGGAGCAAAGTCCCTCTGCCACATTGGGGAAAGTCATTTATTCAACAGTCAAGGGTGGGGTGAACGGGAGAGTCCTGCTGTTGTAATTTTCCTTGACGCCTATGTCTGTGAGAGCTTATAGGACTTGTTGGTGACACACAGAGTCAGGAGAAAAGAAAATATGTCGCGCAAATGAGAGCAAAAGAAGCTTTAGGGGGGGCGGGTGGTAGCCTGCCTGTGGATAGATAGATGTACGCTGCAGGAGGTAAGTTGTTGAAAGCGATTTTAAGATTACGTATGAAGAAAGATAGATGTCCGTTAGAATTTTCAGCTTGGGAAATAACTTGGTCTTGAGACAGAAGTGTGTTATGACTTCATGGTCCATGATTCAGCAATTAAATAATGAATGTGCCAGTGGCATAAAATATATATATATATATATTTATATATATATATATATATATATATATATATATATATATATATATATATATATATATATATATATATATATATATATATATATATATATTATATATATATATATATATCGAGCTGCAATGTCCTTTAATATCTAATTCGCTCTACCTCGGAATTAATATATTTTCATATATGCTTAACCGAAGGGGAATTTTTTCTCGATAATAAACTTGCCTGGACCAGGGCGCGAACCCGTGCATCCTTTCAAACCCAGGAACGTCAGTGAAGCTTTACCTACTACACCACCGCGAGAGGTAAAGCTTCACTGACGTTCCTGGGTTTGAAAGGATGCACGGGTTCGCGCCCTGGTCCAGGCAAGTCTATTATCGAGAAAAAAATTCCCCTTCGGTTAAGCATATATGAAAATATATTATTCCGAGGTAGAGCGAATTAGATATTAAAGGACTTTGTAGCTCGATATATGTATATGAATCACGGAAATGTGATATGACTTATATATATAATATATAGATATAATATATATAGTATATATATATTATATATATATATATCTATATCTATATATATATATATATATATATATATATATAGTCATCTATATCTATATATATAGATAGATATATATATATATATATATAAATATATATATATATATATATATATATCTATATACTATATATCAATATTATATATATATATATATAGATATATATATATATATATATATATATATATATATATATATATATATATATATATATATATATATAGGTGTGTGTGTGTTATGTATAACTATATATATATATATATATATATATATATATATATAGATATATATATATATATATATATATATACAGAGAGAGAGAGAGAGAGAGAGAGAGAGAGAGAGAGAGAGAAGAGCGTAGCTATATATGAACATAAGTGTTTCTTGTGTGTTTTAAACTTTTTTAAAAACTCTCTTTGATTCATCTGTCTGCGTTGTTTTTCAGAATTTGTAGTCATTTATGTGTACGTATATACAATATGAAAGAAGAGCAACAAAACAAAGCAAAGCAACAGAAGACAAAAAGGGAAGCCGAAGTGATGGACACTGGGTTTGTCAAATGAAAGAAAAGGATGACCACCATCCACACGGAAGGGTTGGTGTACATCGGTCGTTTTTCTAGTTTTGTATTTTGTTTTCTCTAAATTCATTAAGACTGAAAACGAAAGAGTGAAATTCTGTTATTCCAGTCTCTGGTGGAACGAAAGGGAGAGAGATTTTTAAGAAAACCAAAGCGCCATGACAATCTGGTGATGTTGGCACTGGGGTGATTGTAGAATATATTGTCCATCTAATTAATTCGCCTCATTATAATTAAGCAAAGAAAGAATGTTAGCACTGGGACGAGTGTATAATATATTAATTGCACATATTTTCAGAAATGATGGAAGTCATTTGTACATACCATAAGCTACACATTTTTATGGTGGCTCGTCTTAGTATATATATAATCTTATTTTATTAACCATTCTATTTTTATGGTGAACTGATACCTACATTTTAATGATTACATAGGTATAAAGCTTACTCATTTTTGTCAGTGTTTGTAGGAATGTTATTTACGCATGAATTTTCTTAAATTGTATAGGATAATTTTAGTGTATGCGTCAAAGACTCTGCCATAATGAACTCCAGTTACCTGCATTACGTGTGAAAGTATTCTCCCTCTATATCACTATATCACACACACACACACACACACACACACACACACACACACACACACAAATTACCCTTTCAAGTTTTTATGAAAGCCACTAAGGAAAAACAGTTTATAATTCCGGAAGCAAATCCCAGCAGTTGGTCTGAATTTTTCTTTTTCAACTCGATTCAATCTGTACTGTTCAGACAAAAGCGTTTAACGGCAAAAAAAAAAAAAATCTTTATGAACCATATTTACCACTACATAAAGCAGGTGCCCTATTAATGGCACCTGCTAATGAACTTATTACTTGTGTGTGTGTGTTTTTTTTTCTTTTTTCTAGGTGAGTAATGTAGAATAGGTAAAATGGCAGCATTTTATCATATACTGGGAAAGGAATAAATGCATCTTCATTTCTCATACTAACGACAAAAGTAATTATTATCATTAACATTATTATAATTGAGAGACGGTAGATTCAGAGCTTCACAGTGTAATTAAGAATTTTCCAGAATGCCCTCAAAAGGAAAACCTTGTAACCACCTATTGTTCTTGTTGTTAGTATTTATAATCACGAATTCGTATGGAACCAAATAAGAGTACTATTAGCCAACTATGAAATAAACTTAAAAGGCCATGAGCGTAATATGAAATAAGCCCCCCCCCCCCCCCCCCCCCCCTCCCCCCCCCCCCCCCCACAAAAAATAAAAAAAAAAAGTAACTCACTACAGTATACAAATTAAAAAGCACAGATTTGTACAAAATTAATTTGTAAACGATATTAGATAATACGTGGCACGATGGCTAGCTTAGTTGAACATCGTAAAGAAGAAATCTAGTATAACGATTATATCTACCAGAGATCTAAGAAGTCTTTCAGTCAAACTGGAAATTACTCCTGCAGGACCCACTAAAAGTTGGGTCTCCTTTTGGGATTCAGCAATCGCCCAATGACGTTCTTGGGGCGAGCCTAAATTATTCATAGGATCCAAAGAGATTATTCTGAAATCTTCTTCCGGGCCAGATTACGTCAGGTCTATGAAGGCCATGAAGGTGCTGGGAGTATTTGCATAAGCCCCTTGGGAAAATTCTTGCTACTGATAAAAGATATCTTTTGACACACTCGTACCGTTGTCTCAGGAATTGATATGGCAACATCTAAGGCGAGTAATAATATTTATTACATTATAGTGTCTGGTATTGTTATGAATTTATCTGTTTATTTATATTTTCGTTTGCTTGTTGAAGTGACCAGATTTCGAGAGATTAAATGCGAAAATATGTTCACCCGAGATTGAATGAAAGAAAAAATTAGAAAATACATTTATGAATAAAAATGCGCACCCACTCAATATTTTTTTTTACTTAACTGTACCTGATCTTCATCTTTGGAGACAATTTAAAACTCAAAATGTAAATGTATCTACCGCAAGAAAGTTTTATTACTATTATTTTTTATGACGTCTTTGTTTCAACACTACAGCGAACTCACATGCTCTTTTCTCTTCCAATTCGCTTTGGGAATTTGACAGAGTAATTCAATTAGCTAAGTGTCGAAAGTCAAGACCTATCAATAGTAAAAGGCGTAAGTTAATACCTAAAGTAAATATTGAAAGGTTTAGCTCCGGTGTTAAAACTTACCAGCGAATTATTGCTGCCACTAATGGATGGGATTC
>NC_087203.1:97583723-97606223 GCF_015104395.2 Macrobrachium nipponense
AGCGAGAAGTGATATGTGAATTCACTTAACATTACATTGGCACTTTAAACATATTATTAATCAGAGGAGCTCGGCCACCCAAAATTGCTAGCTCCCGCCTAGCCACTGTTCACAAACAGTTCATATATATAAACACATTGGCTGGCTCAAAAAAAAAAAAAAGGTAGTTCACTCTTGTTGCACAACATGTCGCAACTAATGAACCCTTGGTAGACGAGTTGTAGACACGACTAAGTACCATGAAGAAATCCAAGAGAACCCGTCAGGTTTAACCATCAAACGGCTGGGATCCCTGTAGGACAAGCGAATTGTTGTAGACGCAGGTCGAGTACGTAAATCAACTCGAAACAACTCAGCACACTCCATTAGTCAGCGTCTGCGACCCTCGTGAGTGTATCCAACACCCTCTCGTCGCGAAACTGTAGATTCGAAGTTTTCTACTGAAGGAAACGTGGTCACCACTCCGTTATTCTATGCAAGTGCTACTCGCACCCGCCTCATCGAAGACTGTAGACTCCTGATTTATCCCAGAGAAATTATCCTGAGACGATATATCGAAGACATTTCATCCTTTGCAAAGGCAGTCCACAGAAACGCTATTCGTGAGTAGACTTGACTCGACCTCTGGTACTGTAGAACGAAGTCGTCTCCCTTGCCATCATCACGTAGAGTTGGGAATTCTCCAAAGTCATTGTGTGTCCGTATTTAAAAGGTCTACATATTCATAAAATAACTAAAGTCTTGCTTTACCCCACAAATCCGTCATTAATTAATATATTCAATCTACTAGTCAAATATTAAAAATTCCTCGCTAAACCAAATATAATCTTTACCTACTGAATCCTCACAAATAATCCCATATCTGACAAACACGCTATCGAAAGAGAACCCATAAAGTCTAACAGCAAAAAACCCCTTTATTGTTTATATAACTGGCCTCCATAAAAAATAATGCCGAACACCCCTTCTATCCAACTCACATACCTTGACAAATTATATCTCCTATCTAAAAGAAAAATGCTATTTAGAGCTTAACCCTCATTACAACATCTCTCTTAAGAAAAGAAAAAAAAAGGAAAAGGAGAAAAAAAAAGATAACACAACAATAATAAGTGAACTTCCCCCCCCCCAATTACACAGCGCACATAAGAGAAAAGAAACATATATAATTCAACATCTTTCCCAAAACGGAATGTGTACCGTTATGGAATCTGCTACCACAGCAATCCTATCGACCAGAAACAACCAGAAAAGAATCCCTTTACATGCCATAATCAGCATCTACGAAATCAGTGCAAATCCCCGAGTAATCAACTCCAAAGGAAAAATCCGCAACCGGACTCGTTACAGCAACCTTAGCAAAAAAAACCCACCTGTGAACACGTCAGGTGCTTCGGGCTGCAGCATAGTCAGACTCGCGATGCCAGAAACTCATGACTCTCAAAATAAATGTTCTGTTCTGAACTACGTAAGCACACTCCACAAAACCATCTCCAGGATATGACTAAGGTGTTCAAAGATTGTCTCGAAGACATAATTCTCCCAAACGATACTGTCCAATTATATAAAAAAATTATCACCCCTATTCGGGACAAAAAACTACGATAACCTCACAATTCCATAATTATAAAACACCAAAAAAAAAGGAAGTCACCCTCAAGGATTAATACCACCTCCTTATATGCATAAAAATCATCATCTTAATAATAACACCACTCCGGTGATATAAATATTTCCTCTATTTGATTAATGACCCCACGCCAAAAAGACCATCCCGTTTCTCAGCTAAAGCAAAAGTTTGCCGTAAAAATATTACAACCTGAAATCATACGCCAAAATGCCGTAGATTTACACATAATAAGAAAAAAACAGTAGAAGGAAATAAATGAGAAAAAAAAAATGTGAAGGCATTCTGTCACCAAATCACAAAAAACAGACAGCAAGAAAAAAAAAAAAAAATGCAATTGCGCGACAATATATTAATCACCACAACCAATTCTTTTCAGTTTCGAGATATGTGTTAACCTCGATTGACCTTTGTTCATTTAAAACTACAAATCTGTTTCCAATTTTCTCTTCAATGACTTTAAAAGGACTTTCAAACTTCAGGCCTAGTTTGTAATTTAACTAATTTCTCACGTTAAGTTTTAAAAAATACCTTGTCTCCGACATTGATCTTGGGATCAGACGATTTACTATTACTCTTCTGTACCATATCTCTGGTTGTGGATTCGAGATTACGGCTGAGACATGCGTGTCTCTCTCTCGCTGTGGATATTAACGCCTCGACTGTATCCTCCCCATGATGAGGCATAGTTAGCAAATCAAATGTGCCTCGCGCTGGACAACCAAACAAAGCTTCAAATGGGGACATTTTAATTGAATCACTAACCATAGTGTTAATACTATGTCTAACAACATTAATATATCTGTCCCAATTCTTATCATTACCACCTACAGTTTTTCCTGAGAGCCTCGATCACTTTCCTGTTTTCTCGTTCGCACAACCCATTTGCCTCGGGTCTGTATGGAATAATTGTCACTTTCTGTATCCCCATGACTTCAGCTAAACATTCCAAGGTTTTGTTCACAAATTCCCTCCCATTGTCGGTTAATAGAACTTCGGGTGAGCCATATCTGCAAATGATACCATTGAAGAACGCTATGGCTACTTCTTCGCCCGGTTTATGCTTAAGTGGGAAAATTTCTACTATCTTTGTAAGTTCATCTATTATCACTAACAAGTACTTGTTCGCATATCTAGACTCACAAAAATTCCCTAAGATATCCATATGTATTCTCTGAAAAGGTCTACTTGGTATAGGATACGATCCTATTTTGCATGAAGTTGTCCTTGCAGGTTTACATGTGTTGATCACCGTACAATTCCTTACGAAATTTTCCACATCATCCCCATATTTTTCCAAATGTATTTAGCACGAACCTCATCATACGTTTTTTCTATTCCCAAGAGAGGACTACCAAACCTGCAATGAACTATATCCAAAACCACTGGAATTAGGACCTTCGGAATTACGATCTGTGTTGTATCTCCTTTACTTTCACTGGTTCTCAACTTATATTTAATTTTCCTAATCAATAGATTACCTTCTAACTCCAAACCCGAAAAAGGCAGCTTATAACGTTTCCTGACTAATTCCCCTCTTAGAAACGCTTTTGCATTTGCTAAAATCTCGTCTTCATCTTGCCTTTGCTCTACGAGAGGTATATCCCATTTTATGGTTTCGCTAGTGACTTGCGCGACTTGGAAAACTTCCATGTCACGAAAACTCCTGCTGAGAGCATCAGCAACGGCGTTAAATTTGCCCTCTATATATTTGAGCTTTGCATCAAAATCTCTGATAGTTAAAAACCATTGAGCTCTTTTGGGCGACAAATCAGGTTTATTAAAAAGATCTAGTAATGGTTTGTGGTCTGTAAGAACTTCTACTTTATTCCCCATCAGTAACATTTTAAAATGAACTAAGCTCGACACTATTGCAAAGGCTTCTTTATCTATGGTGGCCATGGACTTCTCGTTGCTGCCCTTTGTCCTGAACTTCCTGCCATAAAAAGCTATAGGATGAAATTTCCCATTGAACTTTTGCATAAGGCAAGCACCTATACCTTCCTGGCTTGCACCAGTCACTAATGTAAAAGGTTCCCTAAAATCTGGAAACTTCAAAACAGGGGGATTCATTAGCACGTCTTTAAGCTTTTGAAAACTCTCCGCCTGGGGTTCCTTCCATTGAAATTGAACGTCTTCCCGCAACACATCAGTTAGGGGAGCTGCTATATTAGAGAACCCTTTTACAAACCTCCTAAAGAAACCGGCGATACCCAGGAATGACTTAATCTCTTTCTTTGATCGGGAGGTGCGAAAATTCGCTATTGCTTTGACTTTATCGTCTTTTACTCTAACCCCTTCCTTAGATATGACGTGACCTAGATATGTGATCTGCTTTTTCAAGAACGAGCACTTGGCTAGCTTGATTTTCAACCCGACTAATCAAAGCCTCCTAAGAACTTCTGTAAGAACTTCCAGGTGTTGCGCGATTGTGTCCGTTGCGATCAGGATGTCATCAATATACACAAAAACATTTTTGCCCATTAACCCGTGCAAAACTGTGTTCACCAACCTGGTAAAAGTCATCGGACTCCCCGATAAACCGAAAGGCATTCGCATGAATTCATAGTGTCCCTTGGGCACTGAAAAAGCGGTATATTCCTTGCTACTCTCACTAAGAGGGGCCTGTAAGAAACCCTGCGCCAAATCAATTGAGCTATAAATATTATGTCACCCAATTTCAACAAAAACATCTGGTATGCACGCGACTGGGTAGCGGTCAGGGATCCTTTTCTCATTTAAACGTCTAAAATCGACGCATACACGGACAGAACCGTCTTTCTTAGGCACCACTAACAAGGGAAAGTTGTAAGGAGACACGCTGGGTCTAATGATTCCTTCTTCTTCCCATCTATTAACCTCTTTCTCTACCTGTTCTCTGATTTTGAAAGGTATGCGATATGCAGGAATATAAACAGGTTTTGTGTCACTCTCCAAATTTACCTTATGCTCTAACACATTAGTCAACCCCAATTTATCACCTTGCAAGGCTACCGTATCCCCAAATTCTGCCAAGAGCCGGCTTATCGCTTCAACGTGTTCGATATAATCCGCATTAGCTAAATGTTCTCTGAATGTTCGTTTCCTTGATTGCATTTCTACTTCCGAAAACTCAGGTTTCCCCTCTACGATAGCCACTGAACCACTATCACAATTCCAATCTTGGAAATCCAATATATGTGATTTTCTGGTATCTCCTAACTGTATCATTACAGTTTAACAACTCTAACCACATAAAAAAACCTATCCTTGGATACACTGTTCACCGATGCCGTGCTAAACAATCCCTCTCAGCTTTTCGCTATTTTCAATAACACATCTGTGGGTTTTCTCATTTCCTTCAATTTATCTTTTACCATAGTCTTTGAACCTGGTAGTAACATAATATCTTCAGATAAAACACCTCTATATTTGTGGTTAGTACCTCCCCTTTCCACCGCCCCATACAAATTACCACCCTCAGTATCATCCCCAGCATTGTTAGTATCAGAAATAACATCCATATTGGTATCATCACCACCATTGTTATCACTGTGAACTCTGATAGAATCCCCGTAATCATTTCCTATATCACCAACGTGTGTTTTAATATTACCTTTCTCCATAACACTCGTATCACCGCCATTAATACCACCGAGCACATCTCTTTCAATAACCTCCATGTCCTCCATTCTATTCACATCACACACCGTCTCCGTTGAGGGTTGCAAAGGGTAACTGGAAAATATGGATTGATACAGATTATAGTCCATTAGATTTATCGAAGCCCCCGAGTCTATAAACACCGGGATATCCACATCCCCTACTGTTCCATAGACTATAGGCTTGGGCTGTGGGGCGTCCCCCACGAGACCACAATGGCATTTACCAATCACCTGTACCCTTTTTGTTGATCGGGCTTCCAAAAATTTCGCCAATCCCTTTGCCCTCTGGTTTGACCTGCCTGGGAAGTTCTCACATTATAATTACCAGAACCTTGGGTGCAGGTCTCGCATCTCTCCGTATCTGAGACGGAAAAGAATGCCAATAATGATCAGTACTTTTCTTTACACATTCCACAATATTTAACCCTACACAATTTTTTGGATGCCCTGGTTTAATGCAGTTGAAACAGCGCAACTGCTGCTGCTTTTGATTGATCGATCTTTTGTTATACTCAACTTTTCCGCACAGACGATGAGAAAGTTCCGTGTCTCTCTTTACTCTATCCCTCGGGCCTGTCCCGTTAAAAATTGTGCTATTTACAGTGGGACATTTAGACCTGTGTTTATCTATTTGGGTATAAAGTAATTCTTCGTCTGAAGTAGGTTCAATCTTTTCATCAAAGCTATCTACTATCGCATCCGGTACCTCGTGCAAGAACAGGGACAAATAGATCAGTTCATGAATATTATTTTGAGAGAGATTATCCCCTGTAACCCATTTAGATGTTTTCAATTTTCCTACCCAATCCGCCACTGCATCAAATAGTTTTGAACTATGTTCTACGAGACTATTGAGCCATACGCTGTTTTCAAAAATGCTTGCAAGTCCGTCCAGGTACAACATTTTGTAAATTGGAAACTTCTTGAGCGATGGGAGAGGTCTCCCTTATTGAAATCTAGCAAAGCTTTCGCCTCTCTAAATGCCTCTACATCGTCTACTATATTCTTTCCCGCTAAATAGTTATTAACTCCTTCAATAAGATATTTACAGGCTGTGACAGCACTAATGTTCGTCACGTGATGTAGTAGCGTCGGAGGGGTTTTAGTATCCGCCATGTTTCCCTGTTTCCGAAAGCTATTTTGTTCTATAAGCTTCCCTGATCTCAATAACATCAATGTATTTATATACACCCAAACCCAATAATGAAAAATTAACACTAATTTTCCCCCAATAATGGATGACAAAAGGCAAACACGCCCCTTGCCCAGTCACAATAACAATCCCACGAAAATGACAATAACAAAAAAAAAAATAATAAGGAGGGGATAGAAAAAGAAAAAGAATGCAAGATGCTTGCCAATCAATTCGCCTCGGCAACCGTGCCTCGTCCCCAGTTCTCTCTCTCCTCTCTCTCTCTCTCTCGCTCTCTTCTCCTCTCTCTCTCTCTCTCTCTCTGGCGTGACTCGCAACAAAAACTCCGCTCAAGTAAATTCGCCACAAACAAATACAAGGAACATGAACAACAACAAAAAGGTAGAAAAAAATACATAAAAGATAAAAAGAAGAAAATAAGAAAGAAAAACTCGAAAATACACTCATGTCTTCATACGACCGGGAACCGAATTCGTATACACTCCACAAATATGCGTGAACTACGAAACACTTTAATATGTCGAAAATTAAACTTTTTCTCTTCACGTTTTAAAACACCGTTATTCCGTAACCCCAAGATGTTGAAACTGACTTAGCTTGAGAGACGAACTGTCACGAACAGCTTCTCTCTGTCGGACACATTGAATCAGCAAAAAGAGCCCGAGTTGCCTGTGACATGATTAATAACCCCTTTTTTCCTACCAAAAAAGAAAAGACCCCCTCTATCTAACTGGTCACCCGTCTCTTCAGAGCGTACCTACAGCTTATAAAATATATAAAAAGCCTCTTAAACCGCCTGCCACCACTGTTACCCACCCCCCCCCCCCCCCCCGTGTTCACTAAACTACACAAACTGGAAACTCTTACCTGTAGTAATAATAATAATAATAATAATAATAATAATAATAATAATAATAATAATAATAATATCCTTTATTTAGGTTCAAGACCATATACAATGAACATACAAAATACACAGTAACATACACAATCTAGATATATGAGTCAACATGATAGAAAAAAGTTAGTAATCGGCACTTATCCACAAAATAGCTGAGGTAGCATAAAAGATAATAATCATAATACTGGTAATAGTAATAATGTTGGTAAGAAAAAAAATGCATTGAGAGTTATAACAGTTAGTGCACAAATTATATAGCTTAAATTTCACTAGAGACCTTAGGTGGTTACAGTAGTCTGGTCCAGAGGGCTAAATACATAAATTGAATGTGTATATATATATATACATACATACACACACACATATATATATATAAATATATATATATATATATATATATATATATAATATATATATATATATATATATATATATATATATATATATATATATATATATATATATATATATAAAGAAACTTTAACTTGATAGTAATCACAGAAATAATGAAAAAATAAAATATCAGCAATAAATATAATAATGACAAAATCTGCAGATGACATCTTGCTAATACAGAGATTAAGTTCTTTAGGGGACAAAGGCCTCATTTTCCCATCTTTCCCACAATTTAGATCTTCTTCTTGCTTCACTCCTTAGGATGCTTTGTATGAGCGAGTTGCCGCTGTTTCTCACTCGGGTTACCAGAACTGGACATTGTTCGCCTTACAATGATTTTTAAATTGTCCAGGTGGTTTTCTAAGAACATCTGTGTGGCGGAGTGGTAGCGTGGAGTGTTTGTGAGGCGTCTCAGAATGTCATTGTGCACAACAGTGATACGTCTCATGGTCTCTCGGGTATAGTTCGTCCAGAGGGAACACCCATAGATACTGTAACAGTACGAGCGGAAGAGCAGCAGTTTCACGTCTCGGTGACAGAAGGCAAACCTCCTTGCAATCATGTTGCCAGTTGCACATAGTTTACAACGCCTCTGTTCAATGTCTGCCGTATCTTTTAGGTCGTCGGTAATAATGTGACCCAAATACGGAAATTTGCGCACAAATTCCAGCCGATGGTTTCCGAGGAAAATTTGTGGTTCTGCAATATGCTTAAACGATCTCGGAGCAGCGACATGCACTGGGTCTTGGTTTCGTTGTAGATTATATCAAATTCCTCTGCATATTGGCGGCAAGTGTCGATGAGTCGTTGGAGGCCATGCACTGATGGGGAAATCAGAACCATATCGTCGGCATAACAGAGGTTGTTTATAGTTGTTTCATTGACAGTGCATCCGATTGGGAGTGAGTTCAGTTTGACATTCAAGGCATCTGTGTATGTATTAAACAGGTATGGAGAGAGAATGCCCCCTTGCCGAAGCCCGTTTGTTTAGGGAGCCGAAGGTGTACGATAATACGTTGCCCCATTTGACTCAGAATTGCTGTGTGGAGAACCAGCAATGTAAAATGCCAATTAGATATAGGGGTGTGCCCCTTTTATGCAGCTTCAGGAATAGCTTCAGGTAGTTTACTCTGTCAAATGCTTTTCTCACATCTACGAAACACAGGAAAACCGGAGATGCTGATGATAGGTAGTAGTTCAGCAATTCTTTCAGTATGTAGATGCAGGTGTCGGTTGAGTGGTTTGCTTTAAACCCGAACTGGTTGTCAGTGGTGTGTAGAAAGGGGAGAAGTCTCACAAGAAGAACCGACTCAAGTATCTTCGATGCGATCGTTGTGATTGCAGTTGGTGGGTAGTTGCCAGGGTCAGCTGCATCCTTTAGCTTGTTTTTTGATTAATGGTATCAAGTGAACTAAGAGTAGGGAGTCTGGAAGAAACTGGTGAATTATGCACGCATTGAATAAGGCAGCTAGCAAATGTAAATTATCGGATGGCAGAATTTGAAAGCCTCTGCGGGAAGACCATCACAGCCGGGCGATTTATTATTAGGTATGCTGTTTATGGCATCGCTGATGTTACCTGGCGTAATACGGTCTGCAAAATGAAATTGAATGTTGTCAATAAGGAGGTTATCTACCTCGCTTCGGGAATCCTGATCATTTATGCAATTCAGGATATTGTTGAAGTGATCACACATCCTTGTGATAGCCTCGTCTCCGACTGCTTCCCCTACTCTCTGTGATAGCTTTTTAGTTTTGGGATTTAAGGACTGGATATCTTTCCAAATACGAGGGTAATCACCAGATTCTACGTTTCTAGACATTGCATCGGCTCTTAGTTGTTTTTCATTTAAGCCTGCAGTGCTTAAGAGCAAGTTTGAATTGCGCTCTCGCCTGCCTCATTAGTAATGCAGTGTGTCCTTCCCTCGGGCTGCCATTTTGCCTCCACAGTAAAAACATTTCTCGTGAGTATGTATACAGATCCTTAACCAAGTCATTCCAACCAGGTATATTACGAGAATTACCTTGACGAAATCTAAAGGCAGTCCTGCCCGAAGCAAGCATAGCGGAGATTATGTTCGAATAGAATTCATTCAGATCCCTCTTGTGGTGGTCATTTCTACATTTTGTGTTGGTACACAGTAAGGGCGTCAGCCGGTTGAATTATTGACCGCAACCTGGTTTCCGTGGTCGCCCTAAAGTATCTGGTTTTCTGTTGGTTTTTAAACTCCCAGTTAACCGCTGGTGGGCAGTCAGTTAGTGGGGTTCACGGTACGGAGGGATGGGGTACTGAATGACACCTGTAATGGGATGTGATCGTAGCCCGTTGCAAGATCGTAGCGAATATTGCAGGTCATAATAGAATCATGAAGTTGTGGAGATGTGATGCAGAGGTCCAGCCAGGAGGTTGTAATTGCGTCCGCTCTATTATGTACATATGAGTAGGAGGAGGAAGGGAGGAGCACTACATGCTAATTTGGAGAGAATGATTTTGACAGAAGCGAGTAAGTTCATTATAAAATTGTTTTGTGGAGTGAGAATTAAGGTCCCCTATCATACAAATATGATCAGCAGGAGAATCTTGAATAATACTGTGTAACTCCCCTAGGATCATGCAGTAATGATCAAAATTATTGTTATTTTCCCATGGCATATAAACATTAATTATTAGGATTTTAGAGTTCCCTACTGTCACTTGAAGCCCAAGCAATCTGTCACTCCTGTAGGTCATCACCTTTATCATATTGTCTAACGATTTGTGCCACAGGAAAGAAAGTCCCCCTTTCGGACGACCGACTATGATTTGATCTGTAACTTGCATCGATGAAGTCGAGAAGGTTCTGAAGTCTTCATGAATTGAATCGCAGATGGCAAGGTCATGAGGCCAGAGGAGCATTTCTTGCAATGCAATGATGCCGTTGAAATTTTTGCAGAGCTTGTTTAGGAGAGGAATGTTCCGCTTGAGGCCAAAAATATTCCAAGAGATTATGTTTAATGTATCCATGGCTACTCACGAAAATGGGAGATGAATGCGCTGATCATTTGGGTGGATGGGGGGTTATTGTAGTCAGTAGTGCCCTCTGTCTGCAATCAGGTCATTAGGCTATAAGATCTCGTAGTACAAAAAATATACTATTTATTACTCAAAGCAGTTGGTTATAAAATAGGACAAAATGATTAACAAGTCATAAAGGCATAAAAGCTAAATCTGCCCATAAAGAAACCAGTAAGTTAAACATTATACCCTTCTGACTAAGAATTCTCTCCCATACCCAAATTGTCAATAAGTACATTGTATTAGTCAGGTTAGAGATTTCCGTCTCTAAATTAGCCATGGAATAGGACCCATCTGTAATAAAGATAATAAGGCATAAAAGACATGTCACACACATCACTCTTTTCAAAGTATTCACGTAAAGAGAGTATTTCACACTTCTCTCTCTTTTCAAAGGTAAAGGTTTTCTAAGTCTTAATAGAATACGTCCTACCTTTATGATGGGGCGTCCTCTCCCTACACTCGGCGGTGTGTACCGCTTAACCTCTTGGCGTTCACCTAAAAGAATGTCACTTCGCAAGTGCCTTGGACTATTAGGCCTCTAACATCCGTACAAACGAATGTACACGCCTCTCGACCGGGTGAACAGTCTCTTGGTTAAACTGCTTGCACATCAAATTCCTTTCTCATGTAAGCTGCCCCTAAAGTTCAGCCTGTCTCCAAGGGAGAAGTGATATGTGACTTCACTTAACATTACACTGGCATTTTAAACATATTATTAATCATTGCCCCTCTTTTCATCTGACACATATATATATACTATAATATATATATATATATATATATATATAGATATATATATATATATATATAGATATATATATAATATATATATGTATAGATATATATATATATAATAGATATATATATATATATATAGGATATATACTTATATATATAGATATATATATAGATATATATAGATATATATATATAGATATATATATATATATAGATAATATATACAATAATATATATATATATATATATATATATATAGATATATATATATATATATATATATATATATATATATATGTATATGATATAGATATATATATATATATATATATAGATATATATTATACTATATACTATATATATATATACTATATATACTATATATATATATATATATATATTATATTATATAATATATATAATATATATATATATATACTATATATATATATATATATTACTATATATATATATATATATATATATATATATATATATACACATCATACATACATCATATGTATAGATATATGTATATATATAATATATATATATATATATATATATATATATATATATATATATATATACATGCATATGAATACCTTGGAAACGGACTTATGTATCAAGATAAAATGCAAATATTGTGAAAAACCGAAAATGAAAAACCAAGATTTAATTCTGTGAAGATCAAATTCTTAAACAAAAGTGAAGCGACTAAAAATGAATATACCATTTTTTTTTATTCTTTTGACAACGCCAGCTTTCAAATAGCATCTCACGTCCGAAAAGGATTAGGTTTCCAAATCCAACGAGTCTCCTGGTGCCATTAACTACTCGAGTCAACATTACTGTAATTTGCTTCTACAAAAATACACGCAGTACAAAGCACAACCGCTTACCACCTCATTTCAGCCGCTTATCGTCAAGTTCCCTGTCCGATACCTGGTCGTCTTTAAAAAGGAATTAAAATAATCCTTGTGCAGAAATGCTCTCCACTTTATGGCCCAATTCTACACCTTCACTGTTCTCGTCTATATAGCTACATTTGTTCTTTCCATTTCTTCGCCTTTCTTCATATCTTTTCTACATTTATTTATCATCCTTATTTATTTCTTTGTTACCCTTTTGCTCGTCATCAAACTGGTCTCCGGGAACCTGTTTTATAGCCATTTTTTCATCTCCACATTCACTCATAACGAACTCTTAATTCTTTTAAATTCATTTTTGTCCGTTTCTCTTTCGTCACTTCGCTCAATAAACCTTCAGACCGTCCACTAAAAATCCTGCCTCTCTTCGTCGTCCTTTTCTGTCGAGTTCTCCACTCTAACCCTCCTCCTCCGGTTCCCACCCAGATCTAGTTCTACCTTTTTCTCTCATTCCTTTTACTAACCTCTACCCCGAACCCCACCCCCACCCTCCCCGCACCCGCGCGCCCTCCCACACATAACCTGAGAGCGAGGGCGGATAGGCCCCCTTTCATTTTATCTAGTTAGGGATCGTCCCCTGGTATCTGGCTTTCCTTGACCCGGCACTGCTAACTTGGTTTCCTCCCATTAAAGTATACTGAGGGGTAGAAACTCCTCCGCCAGGAGAATGGAAAATGAAACAGGCATCGCAATAAGGAAAGCATGGCGTATTTATCAGTACCTAAACAGGCCTTGGTAATTAAAGAGTGAGTGACTTGAATATCATTCAAAGTCGAGTGTGTTTATCACTGTCAATACTTTTATTATGAATACTATTTTGCTACTACTTCAGCACCTGTGTGGAAATTGCCGACTATCATTTTAATTATTTTATCTCTCGAATCTAGATTGTGTGTATTGTATTGTCTCTGCTTTGTATATTCCCTGTATATGGCCCTGAGCTGAAATAAAGATGATGATGATGATGATTAGTAGTATTAAAAATGTACGTAATTCTTGAAACCACCAGGACACGTGGTGTATATATGCGTAGATGTACCACACGGAAAAATGAAAGTGTATATAATCCGAACCGTGGAAATGGCAATATTATGTCTTAATTTAAACCAACAGATTAGTTAATGTAGTAAATCATCTTATATGTCCAGACAGGTGACAAGTGATTAACTACGAAATAAATTGTCTTTGTGTAAACGGGAATCATGACACTTACAATAATGGAATATTCTTATATGAAAAATCACACTTCTATGTCGATGATCACAATTTGAAGAAAACTAACCGAATAATGATAAGAAAAAAATGGATTATGTCTACATTTGAAAACCATTGCAAACTGGTCACTCAACAACATGATTCAACCTGAAGTTTGCATCAAACCAGACCTGACGATCAACCTTAAGACACGTTTACACCTACGCACTTTCGTGGTGCGAGCTGTCACGGCGTGGGATCGCAAGAAACCGTTACAAACCGCACTATAAATGCACCAAAAGCGTGCCGCCTCGCTGGCGGGGGCAGGCGATGACCGTTAAAGCCGCGCGACGCCGCCCGGATTTTAAATCATTTCAAATTTTTGAGCGGCGTCTGGCGGGTTGATGAAGTCGCACGAGGCCATATGCGGTATAGCGCGGCCTCGCAACAAAAGAGGCAAGAACCCGCATGGTTCCGTGCCACACCGCACGTGGCGCGAAGTCGTACTACCCACAAGGGAGTGTTACGTCCTGATGTGACGGCGCCTTACGGTGCCCTTGCGGTGCCCTTACGGCGCCGTTGTACACGATTCATACATGCCGCGCAAATGTTGCGGGTCGTGCGGCGTGCGTGCGGCATGTTACGGCGTCTCCTTAAGTAGAATTTATTTTATTTATTTATTTATTTTTTTAGGTGAACCTCAATACTTTTTTTCTTTTATTAAGAAATATTACTTTATAAAATTATATTTTACAATTTTGTATATACATTATAAGATCTATGTATAATATAAAAATATTACAATTTATTATTTTTCTAAATATGTTTTTAAATTAGAAACATACCGTTTCGTGAAAATTTTGTTAACATTAGACTTAAATCCTATAATATTTACATTAAATGTATTTAACAGTCTATTCTTTATACATTTAATAATTTGCAGGTCAGTACTTATTCCCAAATATCTTGCCATCCATATACTTGAAATAAAATCTGCTATTATTACCATTGCTGTATTTTCATCCCTTTTTGAGTTTGCTTCAAAATCTAGTTTTAAAATCCTTAACCTGCTATTAGTTTTTAATTTACAACATTTTCTAAGCAATTCGAATACCCAGGACAACAAATTCTTAACCAAAGGACAGAAATATACAATATGCATATTAGTTTCTATGCATCCACAACCGCATTCCTTACCACCTTTTATTTTCATCACGGCTAGCCTATCATTTGTACTTAAAACTTCATGAACATACTTAAACAAAATTTCTCTACTTTTATTTTCTATATACTTATTATTTACATGTTCCCAAATTAGTTTCCAGTTGAATAGTGGATACAATTTTTCAATATTTGGAACATATTCGCTGTTTTTCATTAAATGTTCATATACCACTTTCGTTTTTATCTGTGGATAAGAGGTAATCTTATTAGCACTTCGGAATATATTTATCATACTTTCATAAAAACTAGGTGTAAAAATAATGCAATCCTGATGTTGGCATTCATTTTCTATAAGGTAGGTTGCTCTGACTTTACAATAATAAATAATCATTTGGTAACAAAACAACGATCTTTTAAACATTTTAGAAATGTACTAAACATGATTGACTTCGCTTTACACTGAATATCAATAATTCCACAACCACCTCTTAATTTTGACAAAAGCATAGGTCGATTGGATGGAAGGTTGCCGCGCATTCTGGGAAGGATAAAAGGGGCCAGCCAGACAGCCTGTCGACACTGTATAAATAAATAGAATTTTGTTTTTTTAATACTAAATGATTTTTTATTTTTTTCTTAATATTAAATGAGTTTGTACATTTTATATCATTCATAATGTTTCTTTTTGTAATAAATATGTTGAAATACTGACTTGCATTTACATTTTCGGTATTGATGCTTAATTTATATGTCATGAATATATATATATATATATATATATATATATATATATATATATATATATATATATATATATATATATATATATATGATATGATTGGGTGTAATGAAATTGAAAAATGAAAAAGCATGGCTATGAAAGAATAATAACATGAAGAAAAAATATAACAGGAAATCTAACATGGAATATGATATATCATGATAAATAAAACTCGGAAAATAACTTGAACTATAGAATGAAATGTAACATGAAATAAATATGGCCATCAAATGATATAATAACATATAAGGTAACGAACAATAATATAACATTGAGAACATGATCAAATGAACATGAACAGATACAAATATGATAATGAAACAATAATTAACATTGACTGGACATAGTTATTAACAGGGGAACAATGAAAAATCAGTAACAGACTAAAGACATATTGACCTCGGTTGATAATATATGATATTTGCAGTTGAAAATGTTATGGTATAAACCAAGTCCCAATTTCATTTTCTGACATTCTATGCTTTTCATGTTCATTTTCTTACAGTCTATGCTTTTCATGTTCATTTTCTTACTTTCTATGCTTTTCATGTTCATTTTCTTACTTTCTATGCTTTTCATGTTCATTATCTTACATTCTATGCTTTTCATGTTCATTTTCTTACAGTCTATGCTTTTCATGTTCATTTTCTTACTTTCTATGCTTTTCATGTTCATTTTCTTACTTTCTGTGCTTTTCATGTTCATTTTCTTACATTCTATGCTTTTCATGTTCATTTTCTTACTTTCTATGCTTTTCTTGTTCATTTTCTACATTCTATGCTTTTCATGTTCATTTTCTTACATTCGGATACTTTTTTCATGTTTTTCATTTTCTTACATTCTATGATTTCCATGTTCCTTTTCTTACATTCTTTGCTTTTCATGTTCATTTTCTTACATTCTATGATTTCCATGTTCCTTTTCTTACATTCTATGCTTTTTCCCAATGTTCATTTTCTTACCTTTCTATGCTTTTTCATGTTTACATTTACTATGCTTTTTCCATGTCATTTTCTTACATTCTATGCTTTTCATGTTCATTTTCTTACATTCTATGCTTTTCATGTTCATTTTCTTACATTCTATGCTTTTCATGTTCATTTTCTGACATTCTATGCTTCTCATGTTCATTTTCTTACATTCCATGCTTTTCATGTTCATTTTTTTACATTCTATGCTTTTCATGTTCATTTTCTTACATTCTATGCTTTTCATGTTCATTTTCTTACTTTCTATGCTTTTCATGTTCATTTTCTTACATTCTATGCTTTTCATGTTCATTTTCTTACATTCTATGCTTTTCATGTTCATTTTCTTACTTTCTATGCTTTTCATGTTCATTTTCTTACATTCTATGCTTTTCATGTTCATTTTCTTACATTCTCTGCTTCTCATGTTCATTTTCTTACTTTCTATGCTTTTCATGTTCATTTTCTTACTTTCTATGCTTTTCATGTTCATTTTCTTACTTTCTCTGCTTCTCATGTTCATTTTCTTACATTCTATGCTTTACATGTCCATCATTTGCTTCTCATTTGTCTCATTATTATGAATTATGTTATTATTACTCCACAACAACACCGCAAGCCACCCGCAACACACCGCTACACGGAGTAACAAAGCCGCAAGAGCGCGTGCCCTGGCATAGCAACAATGACCATAACACCGCGCCAACTCCGTAACACTCCGCTAGGCACCGCAGGAACACGCCGTGAGGTGCCCGTAACTCACCGCCCGGGTCCGCCCCACGCCGCCCAATAACGGTCATGTTTTCTCCCAACCGCGTCAATTTTGTAACGGTTTCTTGCGGTCCCACCCCGTAACAGCCCGCAACACGAAAGTGGGTTGGTGTAAACCTACCTTTACCTGTCAAATCTTCGTAGCAGCAGCAGCAGATGTAGGTTCCACCCTTTCCCTGAAGAAAAACAAAAGAATAATATTAGAGAAAAACAAATGGATTCAAAGGATATTTGAATAAGCGTGAATAAATAACACAAACCCCACTAATAATTATTGGCGCAATATTTCTTTTTCAAATTGAAAACAGGAATACCACAATTTCGACAACATTCATTATTCATATCACTGTTGATGAACATTCGTTAGTGGGGTATGCACACCATGCCATTAGTTTGCTAAAAAGATTCCCATAGAACACTGTTCTCATAAATAATTAGAAAAGTAGAGGAGAAGGAGAGAGAAGAGAGCCGGAGTGAGGAGAAGAGTGGGAGAGAGTGTTCTCTCTTCTCGGTCAGAATTCCGCCATCGCCTCACGAGAATGATAGCAAAATTGACTAAGTCGCTGTTTTAGTACGTGATGTTGGGTAAAAGTTGTTATGCCGTGAGTAAAATAACATAAAGGAACATGTACGGTTCAACTCACAAAATGTACTGTACGTATGTAATAACAGTGGAAGTAATTTTTTAGTAATAATAATAGAAATTCCGGCCGAGATAAAGTTCGAAACAAAAGCAATAAGTGATGAAGGACTCGGTTGGCAGAAAAACGCCCCTTGCTCAGAGGAGCCACTATGGGGAATCAAGACCAGATGAGAGAGGAAGGAGAGGAGGAGAGGAGTAGAGAGAGAGAGAGAGAGAGGAGAGAGAGAGAGAGGAGAGAGAGAAAGTCCGACACGGTTGAACAAACGAAGAACTTTCACTGGTGTGGATACAAACTAGAGCAGGATAAACAATTACTAAGAGCAAAGAACACACACAAAAAAGGGGAAGGAAGCCAGATTACACGCAACAATGAAACAAAGGTTTCCACTCCTCTTTCAGGAGACGTTCCCTCGGCCAAATTGCTGTCAGCCTCGCTTGAAGAAAAAGAATCTATAATAAGCGAACTGAGGTACATATAAAGCGTGCTTCCAGAAAGTTTGTAGATCTAATACTGATATGCAAATATGCACTGAATCCGGCCCGGACGACCTGTCGAACCATACCGAAAGTTTTCTTCGCAAACTTTTTGTGTCTTTGCAACTACGAATTTTAAAATGACAGGAAACAGACAACAGTAACAACTCTTGAAAATGTCTACAACAGTAGGCAAATACTTACCTACGAAAAGGGTATAACATGAATATACTCAAGAACTCTACATATATTCATATTTTTTCTTCTTTTCTTAAAAAAAGTACTTGTAGCAGACATGAATAGTAAAGTTTAACGAGATAACTTTAACTATTCAAGAACAGTCTTTCAGAGTCTATTTTATTCAGAGCACCTTACGGATTTCTCTCGTGTCTGTCAGATTCTTTGTGTTTTATAATCAGTCGGGAAATTGATAGATAATCACCTATTTGCTTTTAGCCTATCTGTTACTTTTATGTAAAAAAAGGAGCTAATCTCTTTCCATTTTATTCACTTTCTTCTCCACAGCTCTGTCCGTCAGTCCCTCTCTGTCTCACAATAATCATCTGGGAAATCAATTTCACTTTACCTTATACGTGGCTTTATGCAGTCATGATATTTTCATAATATTTCCAAAAATACCCTCTCCCTCTTCGTCCTTTCCCGTTCCCCATCCCCGTTCCTCTCTATTGAACAAAGAAATAAGTAATTCCCTAATTATGCAAATGGCCTACGGAAATGGAAGACCAGAGCCAGCCAAACAGAGACAGACCTTGGGTTCGAGCGCTTGCCGTCGGATACAACCAGAACGCGGGACCGGCCGAGTAAATGGAGGCAAAGAGGCCGTTTCAACGAATACGTGGTCATGCTAACGGAGGAATGACGTAATTAATATTTCCAGTCTAAGAAAGCAAATTACGTTGCGATAATGGTTAAGTCTTGAAATGACGTTGTCATAATGCTTAAGTCTTGAACTGATGTTGTCATAATACTTTAGTCTTGATATGACGTTGTCATAATGTCTTAAGTCTTGAAATGACGTTGTCATAATGCTTAGGTCTTGAAATGACGTTGTCATAATGCTTAAGTCTTGAACTGACGTTGTCATGATACTTTAGTCTTGAAATGACGTTGTCATAATGCTTAAGTCTTGAAATGACGTTGTCATAATGCTTAAGTCTTGAAATGACGTTGTCATAATGCTTAAGTCTTGAAATGACGTTGTCAAAATGCTTGTCTTGAACTGACGGTATCATAATGTTTAAGTCTTGAACTGAAATTCATACAAGGGACAAAATCGATATTCATGACACCCGAATTTGTACGTTGATGGTAACTGTACAAAAATGCACGCCGTATCCCAGGAATTAACTCACATAGAACCATCCGCTGCTAGAATAGCTAAATTCAGTGCGGCTTTATCAGACTACCCAAAACAAAGCACGAACGAGAATTCAGCATTTCGAAATGTCTAGCCCTGTTATTAACGAGGCAACATAAATAGTAACTGCGATTTCAACTGAAAAGACAAAACTATCTTCAAAGGGAAGCGTTAATAAACGTCAGATTAGCCGAGATGAAAAACCCGAAAGCAACGGTAAACAGGAAAGGGATTTTCTTACTCGAACTAATATACAGAACACAAAAGAACAATTTTCCCTAAAAGCCAGCCGGGCAAACCTATAGGATGATGCCAGGGGGAATACCCTCTTTATTTCATACTAAATAAAAGGGAATCAATTCTGGAATAGTGGGATTGGTTCATTAAAGCAACCGGTCGAAATTAAAAAAGGTTTTGTCCTGAAAATGGTCACCAACCATGGGAATCAATAGAAACAGTGGGAAATATATAGCAGATACAGAGAACTAAAACTTTATACTTGAAATATTCCTACAAATGCATACACATTTAAACTTCTACAGTCCTATTTCTATAAATAAATACATACAACGGCTCTCACCAAAAATAGGGTTGAGGTGCAAATAAACTTACTCACGAACAGGTTAATACTGAAAAAATATTGCGATAAATGAAAAATACCACATCTCATACAAACATCAAGAACGAAAGCAAAAAACGGGGCACTTTCCTAAAAGAATATTTTAGATGAAATTCCTCCCCATCCCAACCTCTTCCTTTCTTTTTGTCTGGTAACGTGTGGTCCAATACAAGATGGCGGCGATCTTTGGAGAGGAATCGTCTTGAATAACCAATCAATCGGAATTCCGTAATGGAATATTTTTTCCACTCTGAGTAATTCTAATAAGTAACGTCGGAGTTCCTCCCACAATGGATGAATATTTGTTTCCTCTGGTGATTTCTAGGTAAGAACGAGTATTCGCGTTCGTATGTAAGCTGTTCCAGAAAATACAAGCACTTCTTAGTCTCTTTCTTTTTGTACATACATACATACATACATACATACATACATACATACATACACACACACACACATTACATACATGGTAGCTGGTAGAATGGCATGGGTCGAAGCCAGGGTGGAGAAAAAAATAGAGCCAGACACTTCATCCCAAAATACTTGCAGGCAACTAGAAGGATTAAACATAAATCAATCCCCTATAAAAGGAAAAAGGTGTTTGGTATATATGTTTATGTATATGTATATGTATATGTATATGTATATGTATATGTATATGTATATATATATATATATGTGTGTGTGTGTGTGTGTGTACGTGCAATCTTAAGGCCAACCATCCATTTTTATAGATCATTTACATCTGCTATAACAGTATAACTATGAGATTTTAGCACTTGAAACAGTGTGACTTCTGGACAGAGAGAGAGAGAGAGAGAGAGAGAGAGAAGAGAGACAGAGCGAGAGAGAGAGAGAGAGAGAGAGAGAGAGAGAGAGAGAGAGAGAGAGAGAGAGCTTCTTATTTGTCCCGAGAGGAAAATTCACAAAAAAAAGACATACGGACCGATAAAAAAATATGTTTTTATTATGATTTTTATTTCCGAGAGTTGTTTCAAGAAATGTTAACAATAAATATCCACCTGTTATTATGAAAAAAACGCTGGTTGTATTCCTCTTATATATAAAGGACGTTGCTCACCTCTCTCTCTCTCTCTCTCTCTCTCTCTCTCTCTCTCTCTCTCTCTCTCTCTTCAGTTTCTTTGCGTGACACTGGGATGGAACGAGTGTGGATAAAAACCGAGAAGGAAGAAAAAGGGATTAAAGCAAGATAGATTTACGATGGTAAAGATCTAATCTGAAAACTAAAGTGAAAAGATAATAATTTGAAAAAGTTTACACGACACTGCAGCTATTTTTTCTGATTACATTCAAGAAAACCCCTTACAGACAAAATGGCATATTTAAAACGTCCACTAATTAATGGTAAAAGTGAGGAATTAATGTACAATACAACTAGATAAGAAGTAATTTAACCTTTCTAACTTTTCTTTGGCAATTGTCCATGTCTCATCGTTCGCTGGAAGAGATAAGAAACAATTCGCAGACTTTCGAAAAAGAATATAATCTGAGTAAGCCTGACTTCGAGAGAGAGAGAGAGAGAGAGGCCCGAGAGAGAGAGAGAGAGAGAGAGAGAGAGAGAGAGAGAGAGAGAGAGAGAGAGATTTTCTTCGAAGCTTATTTACGTTGTAAAACCTGAAGTAAAGACGAGGACAATCGATACATGTGTCTTAAATCATACTAGTAATTTTACTTTTATAAATAAAAATGAAGACAATTACTTTTTGACATTTAGTGCCCTTAATGCTACTACTACTAGTAATGATACTAATGATTCTTGCTACTATCAATAGTTTAACATTAGACATTGTTACCATTTCGTATCAATCTTTTTTCAATTTTACGTGACAAAACACCCCACAGTTTTGAACGTGTTTTCTTCTATCAACAGGTCCCTCAAAACTATAAAACTACATAAACCACTGTTCTTTGTTTAAAAGCTACAAAGGAAATCAAGATAAGGCCTGGGCTTACGTATGATTAAAATCTAATTGTGATATAATCAGGGTCTTGAAACAAACACAGTTATCATGTGTATTTTAAATTTTCTTAGACGATCTTATTAA
>NC_087203.1:97611223-97616223 GCF_015104395.2 Macrobrachium nipponense
AATCAAAGGATTTTTTCAATTTCCTCAGTGAAAACTTTCCTAGGTAAACTCGGCCAACGCGCTTGACGAAAGAGAGAGAGAAGAGAGAGAGAGAGAGAGAGAGAGAGAGAGAGAGAGAATCTGTATTGCAAACGAAGTTACATCACAAGCCTCCAAAAGGACTTCCTACTACATCTAATGCCGTATGCAAATATGTGACGAGCCGCCCGGACAAACCAAAACTTTACCTCAAAAAACTTCGTCCCTAAACACCCATGAATTTATAAAATGACAGGAAACAGAAAGCAGTGGTAAACTGGAGTTTTCACGAGAGGAGAGAGAGAGAGAGAGAGAGAGAGAGAGAGAGAGAGAGAGAGAGAGAGAGCCTTACCGTCCGTGTGTGACCTGTTTTTTTCTCTCTCTACTTAACAACTCAAACACATTCGGGAAGAAAAAAAAAACAAGAGACAATCACACGAGGATTCAGAAAAGGGCAGAAAAACCAGCACCCGACCTGAGCTATCTCTCAAAGTGAGGGCAGTAGACACGAATGGTAAATGGGCAGAGATATCAACTTCAGCAGTTGCGAGAAGTAATTCTAGTTTATTGTTAGTTTCCTTTGCTCTGAATTCAGCCGTAATTGGGGATTTAGAGACTGAACGCCTGTACGCAGCCATTCAGTTTATTTCTGCTTTTAACGAATGTATTGTCTTAAATCTTTCAGTCTGTCTGACTTAATTTTTATAATGTTTCTTTTCTCCTTTTCCTTAATTATAGCTTACTGCCCAAATCTCTCTCTCTCTCTCTCTCTCTCTCTCTCTCTCTCTCTCATCTCTTCTCTCCGAGCTCTCTCTCTCTCTCCCAGCTGCCTGTCTTCCAAAAACGACAAAGAATAAAAAAAAAACTGCTGAGCTTATGCAAATGAACAACAGAACGACAGTAGGGCTCTGCCCAGTAAAGTAGGAGGACTTGGCACAGCATATTAACAAAATGCAGAATGACTAATATTAACAAAAATGCAGTATGACTGAGTACATGCGGCAAAAATATTCATGCAAATGAACGCAGTGTCATCCTACGGAGAGAACCCAAAAGCATGCAGTAACTATGGAATACAGGATGAGGGCTAAAAAGGTTGAGGACACGAAATACTCATTCGTATTTTACGCGGTTCCCGATGGAATTTATGCAGGCAGAGGAAAGACGCGAAAGCTGGCTTTATGTTTGGTCTCGTAAAAGTAACTCCACAAACTGGTCCCGCGACTCTAAGGAATTAGCACATGAAGAATCAGCCCAGGCGGGGCTCTTTGCTGGAATACGCAGCCGCTGCTCTGTGGTTGTTGTATCAAAGGTCCTACTCGACCACGGTGGGAATTTATTCTAGGTAAAACAGATACAAAAGGGGTAGAAATTCGCAAATGTAAATAAGAGAACTGTAAATAAACAAATTAAATAAATAAAAAAAATAATAATAAAGGACAAGAAAAGGACAGACATATCAGTTTCTGGATCGATAAAATTTTAAACAGAGATAAAATAAAACTCTTTTTATACGCTGGAAGAAAAGCCTGACTTGAACAATCAGAGGCGTAGCGAGAAATTCATATAACTAAAATAAAACCTACCGCTTCAATCATTATATAAGACGAGAGTGAATGAATAAAAAGGAAATAAGATAACCAGTTGTACTTTATATGATAATATACGTATATGTGTAGTTTTACGTATCATAGCCTCTTTTCATACATGATCAAGATCTTGTTTGTAGAGGGAACTTCACGTATGTAATGACGAGACGATGGAAGCACGAAATCTTACTTCCCTTTATATGGCAAAACGATAATCCTTTCAGCACTGAAAGACTTCTTTTATTCTTCGAATTTCTCCCAACTCCTATCTCCCCAACTCCCCCATCTCTGACTGTCACATAATGACGTGTGGTCCAATACAAAATGGCGATCTCTGAGAGCACGTCTTGAAATATCAATCAATTGGAAACCCGTAATGGGACATTTTTGCGCTCGAAGCGCTTCTGAAATAGGTAACGTGAGATTCTCATGACAGTGGATGGCAATTTGTGTCTCGACTGATTCTCGACAAATATTCGATGTAATGACATAAATCGACTACGAAAGTTGTTTTTCTACATTCTTGCTGACGCCTGTGAATTTGTTAGTGTCCGATTTCATGTGTTTCTTTCTCTCTCTCTCTCTCTCTCTCTCTCTCCCTCTATATATAATAATATATATATATATATATATATATATATATATATATATATATATATATATATATATATATATATATATATATATATATCTATATATATAAATATATATAATAAAAGGAGCCCATAAAAACACACCAAAATACAGAGAGAAAATGACTATATTTCAGAGACAGCAGTCTCTGAAATATAGTATACTCTATATTTTGGTGTTTTTATGGGCTCCTTTTATTAGATGGAATTCTGTTGTAACATAACATTTTACAGTCGATAATATTATATATATATATAATATATATATATATATATATATATATATATATATATATATATATATGTATATATATATATATATATATTATATATATATATATATATTATATATATATATATATATATATAATATAAAAAAATTTAAAAATTCACAGTAGATGCACGTGGCTTCATTATATAAGCGAATACCACAGGAAAATGACAGGCAGAAATCCGTACCGAGCGCTTTCGCCTTTATTGAGTGCATTGTCGATGCACAAATGAGATACAGTTGAAAACCAAGTTCAAGGTAAACACAAAGATCAAGAATACCAGAGGGTTAATTGTCAGAAGGGTAAAATCAAAGACAAAATCCAGGATGATCAGAGATCACACGGTCGTAAACTAAAACCATATATTTAACCATAGACAAACGGAAGCTTAGCCATACGAAGTGCAAAAACGTGTATAAAAGTGAATATATCAATTTTGTTGTTCATATTTATCTACAACTTTTTTTCCAGAAAACCCAAAATTACTTTAGAAAAAAACAAAAACAATACTACTTTTTCCTATTGTCGACAGAATTTTGTTGCTCATAATCTTAAACTTTTTTTTCCAGAAAACTAAAAATTACTTTAAAAAAATAATACTTTCTCCTATTGTCGACAGAAGCCTTGTACTTCGTCTTCTTCTGGTTTTCAGGAAAATGAAAACAATTGATAAAAAATTATATAAAAAAAAGGCAGACAACGTTCCCATTCCCGCAACAAAGAAATAATCATCGACGATAACATAAGCTATAAAGAATAAACAAAATCCTATATAAGAAAAAAAAAAGGGTCGAAATGAAAACAGGAACCCGAGTGCAAAGGAAGGCGATACCGGACGGGCAAGAGCAATATGGCCAGCCGAGGAGCAAGATATTTCATTCGGAGCAATATCGAACACGTGAGGAATACATACATACCAGAAGTGGGAGGAAAAGAGCAAAGTCAAAAAGGGGAGGTTAGTTTCGACCTACCGATAGAGGAAGAAAAAAAAAAAACTTATTACTCGATTAAGGAATTATGATTTTTTTTCTCCTCCCCGGGGGAAGAAAGCCAATATTCCTTTCCTACGGACGGTGAACATATTTCCCAAGAAAACATATCTTTCTGAAATATCATCAACAATAACATACGAAACCAATATTTTTTACCGTGGGAAGAATAGAGAATAGGGAATAGGGAATTCCTGAATAATAGATTTTTGAAAATCATGTGTAGTATTAAATCGAAAACCATTTCCTTTCCCAGTGCAATATCAGAGTATGATATCTCAAGAAAGGAATATTCTTTCTTTAGCCAGGGGTATATATTGGATCGACCAAGTGCATACGTGGCAGATGTGAAAACTAACAATATATATATATGATATATATATATATACATATATATATATATATATATATATATATATATGATATATATATATACCTATATATCTATATATATATATATATAATATATAATACAATATATATGGATTATGACGAGATATTATTGGAATCCACGGTTTTTCTTTTGAGCGATGGAGAAATATATAAAAAAATAAATGAATATGAATGAAAAAAACTTCATATACAGGGATACTGAAGAAAGTCTATTCTATAATACACAGTGATCACCTAACTACAAAACTATAGTTTATACTATATAATTATTGAAGGAAAATCAAAAGTTGTCTTTTATCAAAGAGCTTTTGACCGCAGTTTCTACGTTAATGATTTATTATCAAGTCCAGTTGTTATGACCATGACTTGGAAGTCACAGTCATAGTATAATTCTCAGTCGATCAACATCCTACTACTACTTGAAAAGCACTTGGCTCCTCTTCACCACAATCATGTACAACACCAATTCTCTACCTTGCGCGATCTCTCCATTTCCCTTTTATTGAATATCAAGTTTCTCTCGTTCTTTGTCCTCCTACGAAGACGACCGTATTATAGAGGCCTGACCAAACTTATCCTCTACGTTTAAAATGGCTGCTCTAGAAACGAGGGCCCTTGACAGCATATATATGGCTTGATAAACTGAAGTAACTCACTATCCTCTCCATTCTTTCAACGTGAGCAAATACAATTTACATACGCTTTTCCGTCTTTTTACCTACGCCAAATTTTCACTATATCGTGAGATGTCAACAGTTTTTCGCAGTTTTCACAATAATTAAAAGGGAGAAAATTCAATCTCACAACCAGGATTTCTTTCCATTAAGAACATTTTGCTAAAGTTTGTGTACTGCAAGGTTACTGCAGTATTGCAGAGAAAATCATCGTGTTAATTCTGCGAATCTGAGTGATTATTATCAGCTATACTTCATCATAAACTACTGCTCCCCTTTCGATCACAAACGACTAAAAGCTTCCGGCACGAAATCCACCGCAGCTTTGTGCCTCATTATCTACGGCGATGGATCAACCTCACTTTAGGAATGTGAGTCGGGGTATACCCCCGACCCCTCCAGAACAAAGGATCAAAAGAAGTTCCCCACGCGC
>NC_087203.1:97626223-97646223 GCF_015104395.2 Macrobrachium nipponense
TCTTATTGTAAAGCACTTTTTCAGGATTATATATATATATATATATATATATATATATATATTATATATATATATATATATATATATATATATATATAAGTCATATCACATTACCGTGATTCATATACATATATCGAGCTACAATGTCCTTTAATATCTAATTCGCTCTACCTCGGAATTAATATATTTTCATATATGCTTAACCGAAGGGGAATTTTTTCTCGATAATAGATTTACCTGTACTTGGGCGCGAACGCAGGTACATTATAAATCCAGGAACGTCAGTGGAAGTATATATATATATATATACTATATATATATATATATATATATATATATATATATATATATATATATACATATACATATGAAAGAAAAAACTATATATAGATATATATATATATATATATATATATATATATATATATATATATATATATATATATATCTTATATATATATATATATATATATATATATATATATATATATATATATATATATAGTAAGGCCTAAGGTTTTGATTAATAATATATTGTCCGTGTGTTCCTGTGACCTATGGAATGTGGAGAACAGTGCAGAGGTGACGACCTGAGAGTAGCTGAACAATGAGTTTCTGGGGATGGCGTGAGATAAAAATGATTAGTTCGACAAGTCAATGTACGACAGTTTATGAACTCTTCTCAAAGTGCCTTTGTGAAACTGGATGCAGCTAGAACCGTGAGGTGCTAGCGAACTGTGTGTTCGTATGTGCGTGTGTGCCTCTTCCCTTTAATAGGTTCATACCCAAGCCTATGGGAGGGATTTTGATAGAGGGCTTCAAGTCACAGGCAAGATGCCGTGGCATTCGCCGGGGGAGTTTTTTGTTAATAGTGTTTAGTGTCCGGTTGTTTGGGTAAGTGTTGAAGTGCTTTAGCCAAAGGGATGGCTTGTTTGATATCTTGTAAGATGTTCCATTTTATTAACTTTGTCTTTAAACTTGTGTGTGTACTTACCGGGATGTGTTCTGTATCTTTGAAACAGACGGATCTGGAATGCGGGGGGACAAAGAATTCCCAGAGGGGTGTAGACTTTTTTGGTGACTAGACATTGTACTGTTTTTTGAGTTAGTCTGTAAGACTGGATTACTTGGTTGATTGATTTATTTATTCTTGTTAATAAACGTTAATGTTATGACACAACTCTCTCATTTTCATTACCTGTTAGAATGGAGAGAAAGAGGTGGAGAGAGAGAGAGAGATTCCTTGGAGAGAGAGAGAGAGAGAGAGAGAGGGATTGCCGGGAGAGAGAGAGAGAGAGGCTGTGTGTGTAATGTTGTGTGTGGTTGCCTTCCGTTTTGTGTCACGCTTACCTTATGAATAATGGGGGGAAGAATCCCCCTTAGTTACATATATATATATATATATATATATATATATATATATATATATATATATATTATATATATATAATATATATATATATGATAGTAAAATACATTTTAATTTCTTAATTATAAAGAGATATGTTTCACATCTCAATCATATATATTACGTAAAGGAGTTATTTCCAAAGCCGTACGAGACACTTTTCGATGAAAGTGTCCTTGAAGACGAGACTGGGGAGACATACTGCGTACATACATACAGTGCTGACCCTGGTGTGGACGGTAACTCTGGGTAGTCGTAGTTGCTATAACTGATTCACGTAAGGTAGATTCTTGGATGATCCCTGTTCTCACGAGACGTTAGTTTGGCGGCCGCTGATTGGCTGGGAACTGCCTACTTCCTGGTACCAGCCAATCAGCGGCCGCCAAACAAACGTCTCGTGAAAATAGTGCTCATCCAAGAATCTACCGTAAGTGAACCAGCTATACCTTTTAGCTTCTTTGAAATTACCAATATCATACAGCAAAAACTCCGTAATGAAATTGTAAGTCTTTTATAAAAGATTCAGTATTTGCCAAGTCACAGTCGTCTTGTATTCTAGACATGAAAAAGTATCGAATTCTTTGAGAAGTATCCTCAAATCTGACTTCTTAAGTATCCTCAAATCTGACTTCTTAAGTATCTTCAAGTTTGACTTCTTAAGTATCCTCAAATCTGACATATCTTTAAATCTGACTTCTCAAGTATCTTCAAATCTGGCTTCTTGGGTATCCTTAAATCTGACCTCTTCAGTATCTGCAAATCTAACTTCTTAAGTATCCTCAAATCTGACTTCTTAAGTACCCTCAAATCTGACATATCTTCAAATCTGACTCCTTGAGTATCTTCAAATCTGGCTTCTTCAGTATCCTCAAATCTGACTTAAGTATCCTTAAATCTGACTTCTTAAGTATCTTCAAATCTGACTTCTTAAGTATCCTCAAGTCTGACTTCTTAAGTATCTTCAAATCTGACTTCTTGAATATCTTTAAATCTGACTTCTTAAGTACCTTCAAGTTAAAAAAATTATTATTGGGCTTTTCATTACACACTTAATTCACAGGCAATGTTAATAATGATCATATTATCCCTATGTATTCATCAAAGCTGGGTTCTTTTAGTTCAAGTCTTTAAAAAAGGTGAAAAAAAAGGAAATGTAGTAGTAGTAATAATAATAATACTAATAATAATAATAATAATAATAATAATAATAATAATAATAATAATAAACAATTCAACATTGTAACTTACAATACCTTTTTTTTAACAAATATGAAATGTGCAACAGTCAGTTGAGTCAAAAACCGACTAAAAAACAAAGAAATATAGGCAAGGAGGAGTAATCCCATAATTGCAACACTACAAGAGAAAAATAAATCTACGCTTGGGGCCAAATATGGTTCCCCGAGACAAAGATCGACCCAAAACATGGCCCCGGTCCTGTTCTCTCCGCTAGAAGTTTACTGCGTCCCCGTTCCCCCCACCTCCCCCGCCCCCCACAAAAAGGCCGAAACGAAATTTATTTCGCAGTCTGGTCTCAAAAGCCCTTCTTATTTGAACGTCCTCTACGCTAAATTTCAAATGCTGAAGGGTGTAACTAAGCAAGAGAGAGAGAGAGAGAGAGAGAGAGAGAGAGAGAGAGAGAGAGAGTTAATTGACGTGTGAACACAATTTACTGGTGAAAAGATAAGTGTGGGAGACAACATTACGAGACATGACGAAAAGAGAGATCTTATTTAAAAAATGGTTCGTACCGAGAACCGACACATCGAAGAGATCTCATACGAAAAAGGAGGGAGATGGGAAAGATGGGATGGGGGAGGGGAGGAGGGGAAATTAAAAGAAAAGACCGGGAGGGGGTGAGGTGCGGGGATGGAGATGGGGGAGATTTACAGAGACACACCATTTGAAAGCCAACTACCGTTAGGTGGCAAAGGAAGAATTTACTAGTGAAGTTTATAGAAGACCAATTCAGCTGGTAAAATTGAGAAGTGAGCAAAGAGGATTCCCAAACAAAAATCTGAGGCTTGTGTGTGCGTGTTAGGCAGGATGGAATTGGCGGGGGGTGGGGGATTTGGGGGTTTGTGGGAGAACTGCAAAAGAAATAAAGCTGATAAGTGACAGATACCTTCTGATATTTCTCCCTTTCATCCTGTGAAAGACTGACAATCCTCTCGTGGCCAAATTCCTCCTTAATCTTCCAGAAGACTTTCGAACTGAAAACATCCTTTTATGAGAGCATTTACCTCGGAATTTCCCAACAAAATCATTAATACTCTACTCGTAGGCATAGCTCTGAGAGAGAGAGAGAGAGAGAGAGAGAGAGAGAGAGAGAGAGAGAGAGAGAGAGAGAGAGAGAGAGAGAGAGAGAGAGAGGAGATTGGGTCATATGCCTCACGAAAGTAACAGCTCTCTAACCAGCCGTCTCCAACAATCTGCTGTTAGATCTGATTGCAGGACTAACATAACTGCATCAAGACATCCCAGTTGACGCTTCTTTTGAGATAAAAGTTCTTAGCGCACTTTAACCACGTGGATCAGATGGACAAACGGAGTTTGTTTTCATCAAGATCTCGTGAATGAAATTTTGAGACAACCTGAATGACATTTCTGAGACAGATGCGCAGTCTCTGCAATTTCAGGGAATACAAAAAATATCTCATGGTTTGTGTCAATAAGGTACTAAATGTTCTCTCTCTCTCTCTCTCTCTCTCTCTCTCTCTCTCTCATTGAACCGAGTACGGATTCTGATGTTTTCGCAAACTCCAGGGAGGTTTAAATAACAAGTAAAACCCGGACCAACCAAATCCTGTTAGTCCAACAATAAAGAAAATTTATATATATATATATATATATATATATATATATATATATATATATGTATATATATATATATATATATATATATATATATATATATATATATATATATATATATATATATATAAACTTTATACATACACACACTCACACACACACACACACACACACACACACACACACACACACACATATATATATATATATATATATATATATATATATATATATATATATATATATATATATAATATATATATAGATATATACAAATATACATAGATGTGTGTATGTATGGAAACGTAAACTATGATTTGAGTGTACCATTTATCTCTTATTTCAGCTAATCGAATATGACTTCGTGTGCAGCAGCAGTAGGTATTAAGCAATATTCCAAACGGGCGTAGGTATATATTATGAGGTAATTAAAAGTGCGACCTCTCGCGGTCACCAACAGTAACAGTTTAAAAATTGATACTTTAATTAAACTAGCACGAAATTAGCTCAAAAACCAAACGTGCTAAATCCTGTGCAAGAGGTGCATTTCAGATCTGGCTCTTCGTCACGCCAGCATAAATCTATTTAAAAACCTGGGGAAAAAAAAGAGGCAGCATATATACGTGTCCAAGCAAACCCACTTCTTTCAATGAGCGAGAGTTTAACGCCCCGTCATGGATGTAAATCCTCTGCAATACCATTCCGATACAAAGTCTCCCCCCTTTCTCGATTACTTCCACCCACTTTAAAATGAATAGCAGGGGAATCACGAATTGCGAATCCTAATCCACAGTAATTTCTCATACAAAATTAAGCCTTTCAAATAGAAAAACATCCGAGAGAATATTTAACAGTGATGGAAATTATGGATGCATACGCATTTGCACTCATATCGCTAATGTATTCGTGGAATCATGCATTTGTGTTTGTTTGAATGAAAAAAAAACTACGCCAGGAAAGGAGGGAAAAGGATAAAATCGATTTATAGGGACAGGAAAATGGCTGAAGGTAAGAGCAAAATAGCAATACCAGACTGTCAAAATTTATGAATCCTTCCGTGATAGGATTCGAACATACGCATTAATAAGACTGAATCCTATCTAGAGGTTGAAACAGAAACTTCAGTTATATTAACGTGCATGAGTTTGAATCCAATTACGAAAAGGTTCAATGGCTCCTTCAGCTATTTCCAATTTAAATTTATATGCTTGCAGTGATACGCATATCAAAATAATTGTGATGAAATCGAGGTCATAACACTTATCTTTTCACCAGTTAATTGTGTTCACACGTGAAAGGAGTTAAAGGTGTATTACCTTGAAAAGAAAGGTTGAGCATTTTTCAGAACAAAGAAATGTGAATGTGAAAGAAATTTATTTATATATTATATATTATATGTATTATTTGTTTTCCTTAATTCCTTAATAAGAGTCGTCTTTAGAGAAAACTACTAAATGACAGCCACTGCTACATTCATACTTTAATTTGTATACCCTTTATAGCACCCCGTACCGAAAATGCACGACAGCCGCTTCATAAACCAATGCAAAAGGCTCATTAACAACACGACCTACTCCTTAACACCATACATTATGTCGTCCACCTCCAGTAGATTGGCAGGTTCACTTTTTGAAACATCTGAGGGGTTACAAACCTATAAGATAAGCCTACTGCCATTAATCAAATTAGAAAAAAAATCAAACCGCATTCACCAAAGATGAGAAAGTAATGGCCCAAGGGCGGATGAGAACCGGCGCTGCTTTCTTTGACGGCCACTAGATGGCTCTGGCGGTTCCAAGCGGAGGGAGGCGCGAGGCAACCAGTGTAGGCGAGAGGAAATGAAAATTCGACTACCATTTAGTTGCATCGAAGTTGCAGTCGTGGAAGGATGGTCTTGCACACTCTCCAGTTTACACGATCCGTATATAAGCAAATAAAACAAAACAATAAATGGTTGATTTTTTTTTTTCAGTGATAGAAAAGAAATTAAATTTCTTTCACATTCACATTTCTTTGTTCTGAAAAATGCTCAACCTTTCTTTAAGGTAATACACCTTTAGCTCCCCTCACATGTGAACACAATTTACTGGTGAAAAGATAAGTGTTGGGAACGTGTGGGAGACAACTTTACGAGACACGACGAAAAGAGAGATCGTATATAAAATGGTTCGTACCGAGAGCCGACACATCGAAGAGATCTCATACGGAAAAAGAGGGCGATGGGAAAGATGGGATGGGGGAGGGGAGGAGGGGAAATTAAAAGAAAAGACTGGGAGGGGGTGAGGTGAGGGGATAGAGATGGGGGAGATTTAGAGAGACACACCATTTGAAGGCTAACTACCGTTAGGTGGCAAAGGAAGAATTTACTAGTGAAGTTTATAGAAGACCAATTCAGCTGGTAAAATTGAGAAGTGAGCAAAGAGGATTCCCAAACAAAAATCTGAGGCTTGTGTGTGCGTGTTAGGCAGGATGGAATTGGCGGGGGTGGGGGATTTGGGGGTTTGTGGAGAACACTGCAAAGAAATAAAGCTGATAAGTGACAGATACCTTCTGATATTTCTCCCTTTCATCCTGTGAAAGACTGACAATCCTCTCGTGGCCAAATTCCTCCTTAATCTTCCAGACGACTTTCAAAGTGAAAACATCCTTTTATGAGAGCATTTACCTCGGAATTTCCCAACAAAATCACACCAGTGCTCTCTCTCTCTCTCTCTCTCTCTCTCTCTCTCTCTTCTCTCTCATAGTTATTCCAAATTATTTCTTTAAATAAACCTACTTCGGTAACGTTAAACAATCTACTGAATAAAAATGAGCACCGTCGCTCATAAAATAAGACCTTTGAAAAATACGAAATCTTTAATACTCTACTCGTAGGCATAGTTCTAGAGAGAGAGAGAGAGAGAAGAGAGAAGACGAGAGAGAGAGAGAGAGAGAGAGAAGAGAGAGAGAGAGACAGATTGGCCCATATGCCACATCCCAAATTGACGCTGCTTTTGAGATAAAAGTTTTTAGCACACTTTAACTACATGGATCAAATGGACATACGACGAGAAAGGAGGCTTTTATTAATTCTTCATTCACAGAGGGTTAAAAGTACTTATAATAAAGTAATAAAACCCTGCTTATTGAGAGTTTGTTTTCATCAAGATCTCGTGAATGAAATTTTGAGACAACCTGAATGACATTTCTGAGACATATGCACAGTCTCTGCAATTTCAGGGAATACAAAAAAGATCTCATGGTATGGTCAATAAGGTGCTAAATGTTCTCTCTCTCTCTCTCTCTCTCTCTCTCTCTCTCTCTCTCTCTCTCTCTCTCACTGAACGGAGTAAGGATTCGGACGTTTTCTCAAACTCCAGGGAGGTTTAAATAACAAGTAAAACCCGGACCAACCAAATCCTGTTAGTCCAACAATAAAAAAAAAAAAAAAATATATATATATATATATATATATAATATATATATTTATGTTTATATATATTATAATCTTTTATACAATACAAACACACATATACAAATATACATATACACACACACACACACACACACACACACACATATTATATATATATATATCATATATATATATATATATATATATATATATATATATATATATATATATATGTACGTATGTATGTATGTATATATACACACATTATGTATATGTATGTAGTGTCATCATGAAAATAAAAAGTTAGCGCAGATAAAGCTTACATAAGCGTTTGATTTTTGCAATGTGATAGATGGGCTTGGGTTTGGCATAAATATGACCAGGATTTAATTTCCATAGATAATATTTTTATAATGATCAATGTAGGGAGATGGTAAACGTAAACTATGATTTGAGTGTACCATTTATCTCTTATTTCAGCCAAATCGAATATGACTTCGTGTGCAGCAGCAGTAGATATTAAGCAATATTCCAAACGGGCGTAGGTATATATTCTGAGGTAATTAAAAGTGCGACCTCTCACGGTCACCAACAGTAACAGTTTAAAAATAGATACTTTAATTAAACTAGCACGAAATTAGCTCAAAAACCAAACGTGCTAAATCTAACGCAAGCGGTGCAATTCAGATCTGGCTCTTCGTCACGCCAGCATAAATCTATTTAAAAACCTGGGAAAAAAAAGAGAGGCAGCATATATACGTGTACAAGCAAACCCACTTCTTTCAATGAGCGAGCGGTTTAACGCCCCGTCATGGATGTAAATCCTCTGCAATACCATTCCGGTACCAAGTATCCCCCCTTTCTCGATTACTTCCGCCATTTTTCATTCATGGTATGAAAATATGTAAAATATGCAAATGGACCGAGCTAAACAAGGCTATCCACTTTAAAATGAATAACAGGGGAATCACGAATTGCGAATCCTAATCCACAGTAATTTCTCATACAAAATTAAGCCTTTTAAATAGAAAAACATCCGAGTGAATATCTAACAGTGATGGAAATTATGGATGCATGCACCTTTGCACTCATATCGCTAATGTATTCGTGAAATCCTGCATTTGTGTTTGTTTGAATAAAAAAAAAAAAACTACGCCAGGAAAGGAGGGAAAATGATAAAATCGATTTATAAGGACAGGAAAATGGCTGAAGGGAAGAGCAAAATAGCAATACCATACTGTCAAAATTTATGAATCCTTCCGTGATAGGATTCGAACATACGCATTAATAGGACTGAATCCTGTCTAGAGGTTGAAACAGAAACTTCAGTTATATTAACGTGCATGAATTTTAATCCAATTACGAAAAGGTTCAATGGCTCCTTCAGCTATTTCCAATTTAAATTTATATGCTTGCAGTGTTACGCATATCAGAAAAATTGTGATGAAATCGAGGTCATAACACTTATCTTTTCACCAGTTAATTGTGTTCACACGTGAAAGGAGTTAAAGGTGTATTACCTTAAAGAAAGGTTGAGCATTTTTCAGAACAAAGAAATGTGAATGTGAAAGAAATTTAATTTCTTTTCTATCACTGAAAAAAAAAAAATCAACCATTTATTGTTTTGTTTTATTTGCTTATATACGGATCGTGTAAACTGGAGAGTGTGCAAGACCATCCTTCCACGACTGCAACTTCGATGCAACTAAATGGTAGTCGAATTTTCATTTCCTCTCGCCTACACTGGTTGCCTCGCGCCTCCCTCCGCTTGGAACCGGCAGAGCCATCTAGTGGCCGTCAAAGAAAGCTGCGCCGGTTCTTATCCGCCCTTGGGCCATTACTTTCACATTTTTGGTGAATGCGATTTGATTTTTTTTTCTAATTTGATTAATGGCAGTAGGCTTATCTTATAGGTTTGTAACCCCTCAGATGTTTCAAAAAGTGAACCTACATATCTACTGGAGGTGGACGATATAATGTATGGTGTTAGGAAGTTGGTCGTGCTATTAATGAGCCTTTTGTATTGGTTTATGAAGCGGCTGTCATGCATTTTCGGTACGAGGTGCTATAAAGGATTTACAAATTAAAGTATGAATGTGGCAGTGGCTGTCATTTAGTAGTTTTCTCTAAAGACGACTCTTATTAAGGAATTAAGGAAAACAAATAATACATATAATATATAATATATAAATTAAATTTCTTTCACATTCACATTTCTTTGTTCTGAAAAATGCTCAACCTTTCTCTAAGGTAATACACCTTTAGCTCCCCTCACATGTGAACACAATTTACTGGTGAAAAGATAAGTGTTGGGAACGTGTGAGAGACAACTTTACGAGACACGACGAAAAGAGAGATCTTATATGAAATGGTTCGTGCCGAGAGCCGACACATCGAAGAGATCTCATACGAAAAAAGAGGGAGATGGGAAAGATGGGATGGGGGAGGGGAGGAGGGGAAATTAAAAGAAAAGACCGGGAGGGGGTGAGGTGAGGGGATGGAGATGGGGGAGATTTAGAGAGACACACCATTTGAAGGCTAACTACCGTTAGGTGGCAAAGGAAGAATTTACTAGTGAAGTTTATAGAAGACCAATTCAGCTGGTAAAATTGAGAAGTGAGCAAAGAGGATTCCCAAACAAAAATCTGAGGCTTGTGTGTGCGTGTTAGGCAGGATGGAATTGGCGGGGGGTGGGGGATTTGGGGGTTTGTGGGAGAACTTAAAAAAAAAAAAATAAAGGTGATAAGGGACAGATACCTTCTGATATTTCTCCCTTTCATCCTGTGAAAGACTGACAATCCTCTCGTGGCCAAATTCTTCTTTAATCTTCCAGACGACTTTCGAAGTGAAAACATTCTTTTATCTGAGCTTTTACCTCAGAATTTCCCAACAAAATCACACCAGCTCTCTCTCTCTCTCTCTCTCTCTCTCCTCTCTCTCTCTCTCTCATAGTTATTCCAAATGAATAACTATGAGCACCGTCGCTCATAAAAAGGAGACCTTTGAAAAATACGAAATCTTTAATACTCTACTCGTAGGCATAGTTATGAGAGAGAGAGAGAGAGAGAGAGAGAGAGAGAGAGAGAGAGAGAGAGAGAGATTGGCCCATATGCCTCACGACAGTAACAGCTCCCTAACCAGCCGTCTCCAACAATCTGCTGTTAGATCTGATTGCAGGACTAACATAACTGCATCAAGACATCCCAGTTGACGCTTCTTTTGAGATAAAAGTTCTTAGCGCACTTTAACCACGTGGATCAGATGGACAAACGACGAGAAAGGAGGCCATTATTAATTCCTCATTCAAAGAGGGTTGAAAGTGCTTATAATAAAGCAATAAAAGCCTGCTTGAGAGTTTGTTTTCATCAAGATCTCGTGAATGAAATTTTGAGACAACCCGAATGACATTTCTGAGACAGATGCGCAGTCTCTGCAATTCAAGGCATACAAAAAATATTCTCATGATTTGTGTCAATAAGGTACTAAATGTTCTCTCTCTCTCTCTCTCTCTCTCTCTCTCTCTCTCTCTCTCTCTCTGTCATTGAACCGAGTACGGATTCTGATGTTTTCTCAAACTCCAGGGAGATTAAAATAACAAGTAAAACCCGGACCAACCAAATCCTGTTAGTCCACCAATAAAGAATATATATATATATATAGTATATATATATATATATATATATATATATATATATATATATATATATATATATAAACTTTATATACACACACACACACACACACACACACACACACACACACACACACACACACACACATATATATATATATATATATATTATATATATACACACACAAATATACATATATGTGTGTATGTATGGAAACGTAAACTATGATTTGAGTGTACCATTTATCTCTTATTTCAGCCAAATCGAATATGACTTCGTGTGCAGCAGCAGTAGGTATTAAGGCCAAATATTTCCAACGGGCGTAGGTATATATTCTGAGGTAATTAAAAGTGCGACCTCTCGCGGTCACCAACAGTAACAGTTTAAAAAGGTACTTTAATTAAACTAGCTCGAAATTAGCTCAAAAACCAAACGTGCTAAATCCTACGCAAGAGGTGCAATTCAGATCTGGCTCTTCGTCACGCCACCATAAATCTATTTAAAAACCTGGGAAAAAAAAAGAGGCAGCATATATACGTGTACATGCAAACCAGCTTCGTTCAATGAGCGAGCGGTTTAACGCCCCGTCAAGGATGTAATTCCTCTGCAATACCATTCCGGTACAAAGTCTCCCCCCTTTCTCGATTACTTCCGCCATTTTTCATTCACGGTATGAAAATATGTAAAATATGCAAATGGACCGAGCTAAACAAGGCTATCCACTTTAAAATGAATAACAGGGGAATCACGAATTGCGAATCCTAATCCACAGTAATTTCTCATACAAAATTAAGCCTTTTAAATAGAAAAACATCCGAGTGAATATCTAACGGTGATGGAAATTATGGATGCATGCACCTTTGCACTCATATCGCTAATGTATTCGTGAAATCCTGCATTTGTGTTTGTTTAAACAAAACAAAAACTACGCCAGGAAAGGAGGGAAAATGATAAAATTGATTTATAAGGACAGGAAAATGGCTGAAGCTAAGAGCTAAATAGCAATACCATACTGTCAAAATTTATCAATCCTTCCGTGATAGGATTCGAACATACTCATTAATAGGACTGATTCCTATCTAGAGGTTGAAACAGAAACTTCAGTTATATTAACGTGCATGAGTTTGAATCCAATTACGAAAAGGTTCAATGGCTCCTTCAGCTATTTCCAATTTAAATTTATGTGCTTGCAGTGATACGCATATAAAAAAAATTGTGATGAAATCAGGTCACAACTGCTCATATAAAGATATATATATATATTATATATATATAGATAGATATATTACATATATATATAATAATATATTATATATATATAGAGATATATATATATCTATATATCATACAACATACATACATACATACATACATACATACATACAAATAATTAATATATATATATATATATATATTGTTATATATAGATATTATATATATATAATTATATATATTTATTTATATATATATATATATATTATTATATTATATAGATATATATAGATATATTATATATAATATATATATATATATATATATATATATATATTTATTATATATTATTATTTTTTCCTTAATAAGAGTCGTCCCCTTTAGAGAAATACTACTAAATGACAGCCAAATCCTTTATAGCACCGAAAATGGACATGACATCCGCTTCGTAAACCAGTACAAAAGGCTCATTAACAGCACAACCAACTTCCTAACACCATGCATTAAGTCGTCCACCTTTAGCTTGCCCACACCAGTAAATTGGCAGGTTCACTTTTTGAAACATCTGAGAGGTTACAAACCTATAAGATAAGCCTACTATCATTAATGAAATTAGAAAAAAAATCAAACCGCATTCACCAAAGATGAGAAAGTAATGGTCTAAGGACGAATAAGAACCGGCGCTGCTTTCTTTGATAGTCACCTGATGGCTCTGCCGGTTCCAAGCGGAGGGAGGCGCGAGGCAACCAGTGTAGGCGAGAGGAAATGAAAATTCGACTATCATTTAGTTGCATCGAAGTTGCAGTCGTGGAACGATGTTCTTCCACAGTTTACACGATCCGTATATAAATTAATAAAACAAAACAATAAATGGTTGAATTTTTGTTTCAGTAATAGAAATGAAATTTCTTTCACATTCTCATTACTTTTTTCTGAAAAATGCTCAACCTTTCTTTAAGGTAATACACCTTTACCTCACGTGAAAGTAACGTAAATATGCACGAATGTTAATATAAAACACAACGAAAACGCAGCTAACTCAAACGAATATCAAACATCTAAAATCACGACACTGCACCACTGAGATAAATGTCATTACACCCTCGCATACATAATTGATGCGATGCACAGTTGCTAGTACTAGCCTTCATGGTTCCTGAATTAAACCCTAAAGAGACTGGCGAGAGAGGCGAAGGTAGATGTGTGTCTGGCTTTTATTCAGAGCTGAAGATAAAACACGATCTTTTTGTGAACAAGTAGCACAAAAAACAATGAACCAAATTGAAAGAATAAATCAATTTGAAAAGAAGTGGAAGATGAAGACAAATAAATCCAAATTCCAACTAGTATCGGTATCTGCATACAAACCTGCACAAATATTGTGAGACCAACAACCAATGTATTTTACTAAAAGTACAAGAATACTAGGAATGCAATTCGGACAAAGGGGAATATCAAGACATGTGAGAGAAAGGCTAAGGATAGCAAGAACACAAAATACAAAGCTGAAAAGGTTTAGGAATATGAACACATCTATCAAAATCCATTTCTACAAAAGCCTAATCAGACCAATAATGGAATATCCACCAATACCCACGTGCTTAGCATCGACTTCCAATATAAGTTCATTACAAAAATTCCAAAATAAGATTCTAAGGTCTGCAGTGAGAAACAATCAAGAAGATGACGATCTGAATATAGAACAAATACATAAAAAATACAAAATAGAACCAATTAATCAGAGATTATACAGACTGGCAACCAATATATGGAGTAAACTAGTTCAATACAATAGTGAATTAGTAGAAGAATCAGAAGCAGAAGAGAGAAACCTTGACCCAAACAACACAGACCACAGATGGTGGAGAAGAGTATTTTCATATATTCATCGCGATGAACCTCGACCATTATACTATTAATTAAGAAATGTCTTGTGAAAAAGTAATTTGTAGAATTTAATATGTAGATATGAAGCAAAATCATTATGATAATTAAAATTAAGTTTAGAGTTAGAAAATTGGAACTTTATTAAATATGATTATATTATGTAATAAAATTCAAAATATGTAATCTGACAATTCCACCATGTCATATAATGTATATCATTATTGTATTATGTTAATATTAGCTAGAAAATTGTACCCTTACCCAAATATAATCGTGGATAAACCACACTTTACCTTACTCTTACTAATACTTAACTTTCTAAACTATTCCCTACCAAGGTTAGCTAGCTAACTACCCTCACTCTTCTTTCACCCATCTTACCTATCAGCTAAAAAAAAAAAAAAAAAAAAAAAAAAAAAAAAAAAAAAAAAAAAAAAAAAAAAAATGCGGACTTTACTGGCGTTCAGTTCAACACTTTAAGTTCTTACACACGCATGCTGACGTCTAATAGTTTTGTTGGCCCCGGTGCCTTGGCCTTAAATATCATCCATCCATCCATAATACAAGAATCTTTTTCCACTAACGTTTGCATGAGTAAATAAATAAACCCTCTCCCTGTCTTTTATTGAAAAGCTAGGCATGTTGAATTTACCTAGGAGAGGTATGTTTGTGTAATCAAATAAAATGCCTTATACAAATCCACATTCGATATTCCTCTACCCTGGGAATAACTGACACCAAAATAGTTTTCGGGTTCTGAGTACGGTAATAGTGACTTTATTCACTCAGCCATCAAGGCGTTAAATTGGAATGAAACTGTGTGCGTAAAGAAATGTTACTCTGCAATCAAGCTTTGAGTTACCATATCTTTAGCCTAAAAAGGCGAACAGAATCCGACATAACACCACCCCCCCCCCCCCCCAACCCTTTATTTTAACAAGTCTACCTTTTTGCAAGTTTTCTCGTCTGAGAGATTTGGGCTAATATTTAAGATAATCGTCTAAACTCGTCTTCTTATCTCATGCTGCCAATGATAATGATACAAGCCTCTGAGAAGATGAACGGGTCGGAGATTTAGTGCATCCTTTGGGAGGAAATGTAAAACCTTTGGAACCTGCTCTCTCTCTCTCTCTCTCTCTCTCTCTCTCTCTCTCTCTCTCTCTCTCTCTCTCTCTCTCCGTGAAGGATGTCCATATTACAGAGCGATGGACCAGAGACGGGAAAAATCGATTCCAGCCATTGACCTTCACCACGTATTGAGATTGTCTAGATTTATTGCCTGGCATATTTTGTAAACAACGAAGTAAAACAACGTCGCAAACAAGAGCAAAATACTGGAAAAAAGAGTTCATGAAGAAATAGAGACGTCCCAATTTTTCGAAGGCACCATCATGCCCCTTCGCAACCTTGTCCCTAATCTAGTTTAAACCGAAGAGAGTTAGTTAAAAACCAATTCTCTGCTACAGGTCTTAATGAGATAGACCAATTAGCCTTCGTGAGCGAGGCCAGGCTATTTCACAGAGGGGAAAATGCACGACTCGTCCTGGCTCACTTTCTCAGAGAGAGAGATTGAGAGAGAGAGAGAGAGAGAGAGAGTAATTTTAACTGATATAATCTTTAAAGAATCGTTCTATTTAAATGGTGTAATTACTGATTTATTATTTATCATAAATATGAAGTTTATTAAGTGATTCTTAGCGCCTCAGTGGCGTGGTCAGTATGGTGTTGGCGTACCACCTCGGTTGCCGCGAGTTCGATTCTCGGGCATTCCATTTAGGTGTGAGAGATGTGTATTTCTGGTGATAGAACTTCACTCTCGACGTGGTTCGGAAGTCACGCAAAGCCGTTGGTCCCGTTGCTGAATAACCACTGGTTCCGTGCAACGTAAAAACACCATAAAAACAAACAAAATTAAGTTTTTTCAGACTTTGATCAAAAGTATGGAATGTGGAATGGGATAAAATCAATCGTGTAAGTCTCTCCCTTCTATCTGGTTTTCATAGAAGAAACTCGATCAAATTTCATCAACTTATAATTTCGATGGTAGAAGAACCCCTTATTTAATTATACTGGCCATCTTTACCTTAATCACCCATTTTCAATAACCCATCTTATATCATTAACATTACTTACCTATTTTCAATATTCTTAATCAACATGGCCACCTGCCATGTTTTTCCACGGGAGCTAATGAGCTGTTTTCAGATTTATTAATAAAAAAAATTATTGCAACTCGTTCCAGACTAAAAAAAAAAAAAAAAAAAAAAAAAAAAAAAAAAACCTTAAAGTCTTACGAATATTTTTATTTATTTATTTATTTATTTATTTTTTTTTTTTGGTATACAAGTTCCCTGGAATTTTAAATCTTAAAATGGCCATGCAGCGGAAAATTTTTAAAAAATTTGGCCATCAATCGTCTTCCTCGTATCTCTATACAGAATGGGATGATGTTTATCAAAATAATGCAAAATGGTTCCAAAAAACTCTACAAATGAATATCGAGGGAAAGCAGTGAAAAAGTATTTAGTCAAGGAAGATTCCCCGAGTATTTGTTCCTTTAATTACATCGTGGGACATTTTCATGAAAAAGGGAAAGGTGGTATTTCACCAGTTATTCTATGGTTATTGGCTACTAGGTAATTTTCGGTGGCTGCTTAATTTGTTAATATTTAATTTGCTAATCTGCTTAGAACAGACTTCGCTAAAACTAACAGATTAGCCAATCTGTGACTACCAGATGATATCAGGACAAAATTGGGGGTGCGACAATTCTTCTACAACTGATTACAATTAATACCAGAAACTGAACAGCTGAAGAGTGAAGACAAATATTAATCTATGTTTTTGTAAAATGCGAAGGCAAATTATAAATAGTAAGAAAATAATTTTTGAAAGATTAAACTTATTCGTTAATATATTCTGACAGAATTTAACTCCTAGAAGAAAAAATGTATTCGAATCTGATTTTATCTGAAAATCCTGCACAGACTCTTGCCCAAATAAAAAGAATAAAAATTTCAATGAACTGCCCTAAGAAGCAAAGTTATATTCGGAATAATCGAAGCTAAAAATATCCTACTGGTAACGGTCGAGGGGAAGGAATGGAGCTTAAGCCATTAAATATCTATACTAAAAAAAACACAGCTTAAAAAAAAAAAAAAGACATGAAAAAGCCGCCTCAGAATCGCCTGAACTCGACAGTGGAGGGTGTATTCTAAAGCAATCGTACACATTAGGGGGGGGGGGGGGGGGGGGGGGGGGGGGGGGTAGGAGGGGGTGTGAGGGGAGGGGGTAAGCGCCATCAGTGCACATCACGTGACGGGGCAACTGCGGGTTTATCACTTAAGGGTCTCTTTGCAATAGCGTCCCTTTTACTCTCCCTCCGTTCATATTCACTTTCTTTCATCTGACTTTCCCCCCTCTTCTAACAATTGTTTCATAGTGCAATTGCGAGGCTTTCCTCCTTCAGACCTTTCAAACCTAACCGTCGTACGGTCAATTTCACTTTCAGCGTTGAATGACCTCACAGGTACCAGCACTTGGCCTTTGCCCTAAATTCTATATTCTATTCTATTCTAACATCTAAAGTAATCGTACAGAAGGCAAAAAATGGCAGCTGATATACAAGCCCCTGTTCATCTTTGCGCTTATCCTACTGTTTTATCGATCGGTGGCTTCAAAAAAAAAAATCGAAGGACAGGCGACGTCCCTAAGGAATCTGAGGGCGTCCATCCATGTCACAAGAAACGGAAGATTGTATAGCTAGACATTACCCGAGAGAGAGCAGAATCAAAACAAGTACATTTATCTCGAGTGCAAAAGAAAAAAAAAACAAAAAAAACAAGAGAAGTGACAGTCAAATTGACAGTGAAATAAGCACGCCTTCATTGGTACTCTTCCGACTCTCGAGAGACTTCAGAGATTCACGAAACAAAAAAGAAAAGATAAAAAGAAAGACAGAGGGTGTTACCTGTCAAGTGTGCCATCTAGAGAATATCTTCAGTTAAACAGAGTCACCCTCCTGACATGGCGGCGTCTAATTTTAGACATTAGAAAGGCAAGGAAGCGTAACACGATGAAGTCAACTGTATTTCTTTCGTAGGTAAAAAGTCCTGCACTTGTCTCGACGTTGGCTAACTTACTATATATATATATATATATATATATATATATATATATATATATATATATATATAATAATATATATATATATATATAGAATATATATATATATATAATATATATATATATATATTTACGCTCATAAATAACGACTTCAACGAAGTAACATTATAACCCATAAGAAAGCCAGGCTAACTTGTGCCCAGAGGTTCTTCACGGAGACCTTATTACCGAAAACCTTTCAAAACACCTTCTATTATAAAAAAAAATAGACTGAATCTAACTAAAGCGATGTACCTGTAATGCGCTTTGTATTTTCCTAAATAAATTTTCAGCTAATGAAATACTGACCTCAAAAGAAAAAAAAACAATCCCATCAGACATCGCATTCCGAGCTGAAGCAGAAGAAAACAACACACATTTCCTTGAACGTGAAAGCACTACGATATGCAAAGTGGATACTTATTGCCCCGAGTCCCAGGTGCAATGCTGCATAATATTCTTCGGTTGCATAATGCATTTTTGCCATTCGAATAAATATGCATTTCCCGAGAAAATTCTATTCCCTCTCGAGATGAATCGCCCTCAAGTCTTGTCAATTCGTGCTGATTTCAATTGCAAATACGGGTATAAATGAGATTGAATGAATGAATAAATATGAACAAGAACATAATCTGAAAGAAAGACAGCTGTATGAATACATATTTTGGAATTGAAGGATATGTGACATAGGCTTCTTTATCCACACCGCCTCCAACCAATGAATCCCCCAACTTCAAATATCCTCCTCAAACTTACTTCATATTCCTCCCTAACTACCATATTCCTCCCCTGCTACCATACTCCTCCCCACTTCCATATTCCTCCTCAAAATAGAAGTATTTCCTTACGAAAGCAAATAAACATTGATTTTGTTCTTAAGTCTCGAGCAGCGAGGTGAAATACGTTGAATCTCAAAAACAGAAAAGCGAGGAGATTCCGGCCCGAAACCAGATGGAACATGGAAGGGTCCCAAATCACCTAACCCCTCCCCCCACTTTCAAAACCCCCGATGGAATAGGAAGAAGACTTTACGAGGTGACTGATCAAAAAGCAATTGCACCTGGTCTTGAGGCAGCGACCTAAAATCCTGAAGAAACTGACATGCTGAGGAGGAGGAGGAGGAGGGGAGGAGGTAGGAGGAGGAGGAGGAGGAGGAGAGGAGGAGGAGGAGGAGGAGGGAGGAAGGAAGGAAGACAAGGAAAGCGAATTAGGGATGCTGGATTAAAGAGGCTAATACGACATTCTAAGGATTATCCTCCGAGATGTGTATGTGGATAATTTGAGTGATAATACAACACGTAAAAAAAAAAAAAAAAAAAAAAAAAAAAAAGAGAGGTATAATGAATAAAACTAAAATTATAACAACCATAAAGTCTTGAAATGAATGGGATGAAGAGAGGGAGAAAACCGTGTCAAAGCAACTAAGAGAGAGAGAGAGAGAGAGAGAGAGAGAGAGAGAGAGAGAGAGAGAGAGAGAGCCGATATTTCC
>NC_087203.1:97648723-97658723 GCF_015104395.2 Macrobrachium nipponense
AGTCAGTCAGTCAGTCAGTCTGTCTGTCTGCCTGTCTGTCATCCAAGGTCTAGAGAGTATACTAGAACTCGGTATCATCAGGATAATCATCCTCAACATCACATTATCATCATCATTATAATAACCATCACCATTCTTTGGAACCGCTTCGTTAGTCGCTTCCTCATTTTGCAGAACTGATACAATTTCAATCAAGGAAGACAAATAGAACATTATGGGATTTCAGACTTCTGATTTCTGATCTCGTTTTGAAATAATCTCTCGGCCAGCGATCTTCCCCAAAAACTATCAGACCTTAATTCACTCTACCGTTCCATTTCTCTCCATTATTTTTCAATTCCCCCTCATTATTTTCCTTGTCTTTTCTTGTCCTTCCTCAAACGTTCACTCATTTTTCAATGGGACAGTAAAACAATATCTTCTTATTCCTATGTTTCAAGTTTAAAGGCTTTTATTGTTGTGGATTTTCAAAGCAATGTAATTCGATATTTTTCCAGGAATGATTGAAATACCACCAACTTCTTCCGGCACATTAAACTGGAATTTACGATATTTTTTGTTTGTATGGTGTTTTTACGTTGCATGGAACCATTGGTTATTCAGCAACGGGACCAACGGCTTTACGTGACTTCCGAACCACGTCGAGAGTGAACTCCTATCACCACAAATACTCACCTCTAACCCCTCAGTGGAATGCCCAAGAATCGAACTCGCGGCCAGAGAGGTGGCAGGCCAAGACCATACCGATCACGCCACTGAGGCGCTAATTTATGATGTTGGTGGCTAACAAAACATACATATATAATAAATAATATTACATACCTATGTACTTTGAGCACTGAAGTATATATTACGTATTTTTCTGAAGATCAAAAAAAGTCCCCTGAAGGGAATTCAAGGGAATTCAAAAAAATAAAAATTCAGACGAATGAATTAATCAAACAGCATCGTTAATTCCAAGTCTTTTTCTCAATCTGCACCAACCTCCAAGAAAAAAAAATCCAGAAAAATTAATGAGCTACTTGTTGAAGTGTTATGTAAACAAACCTAATGAATCATGGAGCCTTAATTCGCGAATGAGGTGCGGCAACGGATACAACGCTTGGAATTAGGCATTCTTGGAAAAAATACTAACATTACTTTTCTTAATTTTTACATTGACTACGCTACAACACCACTACTGCTACTGTTAATAATAATAATAATATATGAAGGTAGGAGACCCTCTCTCAAACATGTTTTGTTGAAGATGATGCAGCATCAGTGGAATTGATTTTATATATGGTCTTTACAATTCTTCTTATTATTCTCTTCTCATCAGGCTGATATTTGCTAATAGCTGGCCGATGTTCATATCTCGGTTAAAGAAATGTTTTCTAAAAATAATAATTTATTGATGTGATAACAAAAGTGGTTAACAATATTAGTCTAAGGGCGTAACGGAATTCCAACGTTTCCAACGTATCATCGGTTCATTTTCAAGGAACGGTGAGCGTGAACTGAGTTAGAATGGGGTCGTTCGGCGGTATTTATTGTGTCCCAGGTGCTCCTGTCTGATGGGCGCTGCGTTTTCATTGGCTGAACAAAGGATTAAGTCCCTGAGTCAAGCCGTCTTGCAGAGGTGGAAGCTCGCACTGCTCTTCTCGTGCGGACGCCTGGAGACTGGGAGCGTAGTATTGGGAAGGTCATTGCCGATAGACGGGGACACCTGATTGGCCCGTTTGATCGGCTCTATGGTGCTGGCGGGCGGCGCCCTTCGTGCCACCGTCGGGAGGAGTGAAGTCTCTTGGGTTGGTGTTGAGGCTGGGTCTCTCCTTCCCGATGTGTAGGGCCTCCAAGAAGCGCAGGCGGAGGCGCGGTGGTCTGCTGCCTTATCGATAATTCTGACATTAGGAATAATGTCATTCCTAGTTATCCTGGTATTGTGGACGTTTTTTAGCATGATTATTGGATGGCGCCTTCCTGAGCGGGGCAGGATATCCTCTTCGAAAATCGCATAGTCGTCATACCAATGTAAGCGCCAGGGCATTCCCGGCGACAGGGCATTTGTAACTGGTAAGGACAATGTTAGTTTCTTGAGAGGGTCCTGCATCACGGGGGCTGGATTGGTTTTTTCATAATCAGGCCACTGGTCTTCTTGCTCTTGTAGTAAATTATTAATTTTCACTTTTTTCGCAGGGTCCGTGGGGAGACGTTCCTTTCTATGATGGTACGAAGGGCTCGCTCGTCCTCTTTGTATTTCTTATGAAATACTCCCTCGGAGTACTTTTCGCGAACTTCTACATGGGTGCTGTGGACGTAGGGTATTCGCCAACATCGAGAAGCTGCCTATGTACGTCCAGTATATTGACGACACTTTCATCAGCGCCAGCACGGTGGAAGAAATAGAGCGCCTGCGACAAGCCTTCCACGACCACAGCAGACTCAACTTCACCATCGAACATTGCGTGACCGTCACCATCCCCTTCCTTGACGTCCTCGTCGGGCAACAAAGGAGCGCTTCGTAACACAGGTGTATCCGGAAACCCCCACGAACCTGGGCATGTGCCTGAATGGCGAGAGCGAGTGTCCAGAGAGATACAAGAGCACTGCGATTAGCGCCTTCATCAGGAGAGCTCTCTCACACTGCTCTTCGTGGAAGGACACGCACACTGAATTAGAACGTGTTGCCCAAGTTTTAATTAACAACGGGTATTCCAACCGGGACATCACTAAATGCATTCGCAGAAACATCGATAAATGGTATCAGCAGGAGCCTCGTCCAGCCGCCCTGAAGACGTCACTCTCTTTTACAAGGGAGTATTTCATAAGAAATACAAAGAGGACGAGCGAGCCCTTCGTACCATCATAGAAAGGAACGTCTCCCCCACGGACCCTGCGAAAAAAGTGAAATTAATAATTTACTACAAGAGCAAGAAGACCAGTGGCCTGATTATGAAAAACAATCCAGCCCCCGTGATGCAGGACCCTCTCAAGAAAACTAACGTTGTCTACCAGTACAAATGCCCTGTCCGGGAATGCCCCGGCGCTTACATTGGTATGACGGCTATGCGATTTCGAAGAGGATATCCTGCCACGCTCAGGAAGGCGCCATCCATAATCATGCCAAAAAACGTCCACAATACCAGGATAACTAGGAATGACATTATTCCTAATATCAGAATTATCGATAAGGCAGCAGACCACCGTCGCCTCCGCTTCTTGGAGGCCCTACACATCGGGAAGGAGAGACCCAGCCTCAACACCACCCAAGAGACTTCACTCCTCCCGACGGTGGCACGAAGGGCGCCGCCTGCCAGCACCATAGAGCCGATCGAACGGGCCAATCAGGTGCCCCCGTCTATCGGCAATGACCTTCCCAATACTACGCTCCCAGTCTCCAGCGTCCGCACGAGAAGAGCAGTGCGAGCTTCCACCTCTGCAAGACGGCTTGACTCAGGGACTTAATCCTCTGTTCAGCCAATGAAAACGCAGCGCCCATCAGACAGAGCACCTGGGACACAATAAATACCGCCGAACGACCCCATTCTAATGACCTGCGCAATATGCAGCAGAAAACATCCCACTGAAGACTGCATTGCCAAAGGAAAGCAGGGGAGACCACAACACCGAAGTGCCCCAACTGTAGCAAGGCACACATCGCCATGGCCTGGGGATGCCCTGAGAGACTGGCAAGAGTAAAGGCCGCTCTGCCCAAAGAAAAAAGAAGAGAGAGGAGCTTGTCAAGAGGAAGGGCAGCACCAAAACCTCAGCCCAGAAGAAGGTTTTATACCAGAGAAGAGCTGGAGGAATCCAGGAGGAGAGAGGACTCAGAAGGAAAAGAAACAGCTCCAGGATCTGCTCAGAAGACCCTCCCCCAAGCAAAGAAATCCTCAGGCACCTAAACCATTGCCAAGGTCTATTTACATCAAAACAATCGATCTCAGGGACAGATTGACAGACTTCTCCAAACGCATCATAAAGGGAGACATCAATGCAGAAACTATCCAAGAGTGCATAGAAGTACTTCTAAAGAGCTTCATCAAAGGAGCTTCCAAGTCCCCCTCCCCCTCTACCACTATGCAGGAGGCAGCGACCCAAGCTGCACCAAAACCCACTCCTCAAACCCCCTCACCTCTACCTTCCACATCCACCCTCAACCCCTCACCTTCCACATCCTCTGAACAAATAAACCACACCCCTCTCAACTCATCCAACTCATCCTCATCATCACCATCAACCACTGAAGGCATGACAGAGGAAACTGGAATAACATTCGCACCAAGGGACCCCAGACAGTTCTCCTCAACGTACCAATCATGCTGAAGATCATCAATTGGAAGCTGGTGGAATAAGGACAAAGGCAGCCACACTAATTGCAGTCTGCAAAAACAGAAAATGTGGACATCATTCTACTGCAAGAAACCATGCTAACAACTGGGACAAAATTCAGAATAACTGGATATAATGTCTACACAACCCCCATGCGTAGGCACAGACAGAGGACTGGCAATTCTCGTCAAGAATACAATCCCAACAGCAAGAACACACAACCCAATCCCTGTGGCAACAATGTGGAAACCCTAGCAGTGAGAATCACACTGCTAAACCAGAGGATAGATATATACAACATATATAGAAAAATACATAGAGAAGAACCAGGAGAACTACAGCTCACACAGCTCTTCGCACATGCAGCAGATTCACCAACAATTATATGTGGGGACTTCAACGCGCATCACCCTCTGCTATCATCCCCATCGAACCACAAACCAACCTGGAGAGGCACATAACCTTCTCTCTAGATGAGTTTGAAGGAGTCTCACTACTCAACTCAGGGCAACCTACACACATAAGAGGAGGTAGATTAGATTGACATTTGCCACAACAACAATCAGACACCTAACAAAGTGGCAAGTACACACGACATTAGTGAGTGACCACTTTGCCACAGTAACAGAGCTGGAGATGCAGCAACTACCGCCAATACCGCCACCCCCTCCAACATAGAACCAAGACCTAGCAGATTGGGTTGTGTTTCATCTAGCCCTCGAAGAGTGGGCAGCACAATACACACCTCCAGAAGACATAGATCAGCTAGAAAAGATCTAGTTGAGGCTATACACAATGCTGCAAACAGGGCAATGCCCATGAGAGTAGGAAGGAAGAGAACCACACCTACAAAGACTCCTGGTACTACTGCCCAGAAGTAAGAAGACTGAAAACCCTACTGAACAGGGTAACAAAAATTTATAGGAAAAGAAGGACAACAGAAAACAGGGAACTACTACAAGCAGTCAAAAATGATGTTCAACAGCAGCTGCAAGAGATAAGAATTGAAAAGTGGATGGAATGGTGTACAAAACTATCACAGTACACATCTCTCTCGGAGCTATGGAAGTGGCTGAACAGAGTAGCCGGAAAGAAGAGAACACCGTAGCAACTCACCCTCACCCACTAGAAGAAGCGGAAAGACTGGCAACATCCTTCGCCAATAGGACTAGCTCAGGTAACCTCTCCCCTGAAACAAGAAGAATTCAGGATCAACTAGCACCGATTCGATGGGAGGAGATCGATGCGGCCTGCCACAGACCAGATGATACTGACATCTCTTACACAGTAGAGGAACTGAAAGCAGTTTTTAAAGTTGGTAGAGACACAGCACCAGGAGCAGACAGGGGATAACATACACCATGATCAGCAAAATGGGTCCTGCAGGAGAAACAGCCTTTCTGAGAATCCTAACAACACACATCGAGCACACAAGACCACAAACCTGGCGGCAGCAAGACACGCAGCCAGTCCCCAAACCTAAAGATCCAGAGAACCCAAGACCAATCGCATTGGTGTCATGCATTGAGAAAACTGGAGAAAAAAATGGTACTAAATAGAATGAAGTACAAGATTGGTCCACTGCACAAGCAGCTATATGCATATCAGGAAGGAGTCGGAACTACAGAGTGCATAACAGATGTTCTCAGCTATATAAATCAGAAGAAGGCCACAGTAGTTCTTCATAGATTTTGAAAAGGCTTTTGAACTAGCCAGTCCCAGCAGCAATATACAATCAGTAGTAACAGTAGTAAGGAAGGGAGCCAAGGACACTTACTAGCCTGGACAAAAAACTACGTGCTGGGAAGGCAGGCCAGAGTAAAATTCCAAGGAGTGATGTCTACATTCCACGACTTGGAAAATGGCACCCCTCAGGGAGGAATTCTGAGTCCATTCCTATTCAATATACTAATGGAGAATATAGCCTCCCTGCAGCTTCCAGAAGGCGTAGAAATCTTCATCTATGCCGATGATGTGTGTGTAGTAGCAAGAGGAGCTGTTAGAGTACCCAGAATGGCAAAGGGCACTCAATGACATCAACAACAAATCAAATGAGCTAGGCCTAAAAATAAACATAAATAAAACAAAGGCCATGACAATAAAAGCCCACAGACCGCTGCAACCACTAACAATAGGAGCTGAGCCATAGAATGGGTAGACAGCTACATGTACCTAGGAGTTGTCATAGATCAGCAGCTAACTTTCAAGGAAGAAATCAAGTACTTGAGAGAAAGAGCAAATGCAAGACTTGCCGCCATGAGATACATGTCATCCCTAAAGGAAGGAGCAAATGAACACATACAAAGGGAAGTACTACCTAGCCTGCACCAGAACATTGGTGGACTATGCTGCCCCCACTCTAATGAGGCTGACAGAGGCTCAGAAAGAATCACTGGAGGTCATTCAAAACAATGCAATGAGACTCATGCTAGGAGCACCTACATGGACAAGGCTGTGCAACCTCAGGCTTGAAACTAACCTGCCAAAACTAGAGGATAGGATTGCACAGCGAAATGCAAGCACAATGGCCAAGATGTTCCTCTCAGAAAGGGACTCCATCTCTAAGAAAAGAGCAAGAGAGGAACTTGCCAAAACGCCCAGAGATTCAAACTTCGAGTTCCTATGGTAAGGACCAAAGTGACAACATCAAGAGTCTAGGCATGGCAGAAACACTGCTGCAACTAGGTCCAGACACAATACAGGGCACACAACAACTACCACCCTGGAAGAAGGACACTACAATATACAAATACACAAGCCTGCCAAGAGCAAAAGAGGACGCACAGGAGAGGAGCTAAGAGCGGCAGCCTATGAAGCAATCAGAAACACTGAGACCATAGGGGCACAAACACACTACACTGATGGCACTGTAGATCCTGAGAATCAAACTACGGGAGCTGCAGTATATTTCAAGAAACTTCACAGCCTGCTGGAGGACCTCCAACCATGCCTCCACTATGCAGACAGAGTTAACAGCAATAAGACAGGCACTGCTGTACTCACTGGAATGAAGAAGGGCCTGTAATCATCCACACAGACTCAAAGTCCTCAATGCAAGCCCTGCAACAACAGAAAATTAAAGAAAATAAGGCACTGCTGGCTGGAATTAAAACACTGCTACACCAGCACAGCGAAAGAGGAAGACCTGTCACCTTAAACTGGATACCCAGTCACATAGAAATTCCAGGCAATGAGAGGGCTGATGAGCTAGCCAAAAGTACAAAACACATTGACAGAGTGCAAGTACATATACAACCTGCACTGCAACAAGTCAAGAATGCAATGAAACCACTCTGCAAAGAAAAATTGCTAAAAGACCATCGTGAGTGGGTAGAAAAGAACTCACCGTCTGCCAGATGGTATAAGAAATCGACTGGTCTAGTGCCTCCTCTCATAGACAGGCACACACCAAGAAAACTTGCTGTGATCATCCACAGACTCAGGCTAGGATATAAAGCCTGCTGGGAAATTGTGGAAAACAGTGTCAGACCATGTGAACACTGTCAAGAAGAAACACAGCAACCACTCCTTCACTACCTGCTGGAATGCAGAGAAACAGCACAGCTAAGAGGTGCAGCACAAAATGCAGTACCTGCACAAGATGCTGAGCATGCAGCTGCCACAGTCACAAAGACAATCATTGAAAACTTAGAAGAGCATGCCCAGGTGCTCTACAACCTACCTCCACCAAGGTAATCAAACTAATAAGTGAAATCAATCACCCTCATCACATCCCCTCATTGTAAGGCTCTATCCACATCATCCACACTATCATTCTTTTAAAAACTTTACCTACAACTAAAATCCTCCCGCAGGGACCCAAGGGAGTAAAGGGTTGGACAACCCCACCTGCACCGCTTCTCCGATTTTCGAAAGCCTTACACTCATTCAAACTTCTTCTATAATATGACATGATGGCCCTCTCTTACTGACACCATCATCCTTCCCCTGTCCACTCCTATCTCTACACTAAAGATATTTCCATTTCAAAAAATACTAACCATGTACCTAAAGAATCTTTTCAGATCACCTACGGGCCGAACAAGGAAAGGCCCGTGCCAACAAGAAGTGTTGGCTTAATACGACAACAACAACAACAACCCATTCTAATACCATACGGGCTGCTCTGTGAGCAAGAGCCGTGCTGGCACAAGGCCAGCTTAATCTTAAACAACAACAACAACAACAACCATTCTAATCAGTTCACGCTCACCTTTCCTTGAAAATGAACCGATGATACGGTTGGAAACGTTGGAATTCCGTTACGCCCTTAGACTAAGATTTGTTAACCACTTTTGTTATCATATCAATAAATTATTATTTTTAGAAAACATTTCTTTAACCGAGATATGAACATCGGCCAGCTATTAGCAAATATCAGCCCTGATGAGAAGAATTGAAAAGACCATATATAAAATCAATTCCACTGATGCTGCCATCATCTTTAACAAAATAATAATAATAATTATTATTATTATTATCATTATTATTATCATCTCATTAGTAGTAGAAGTATTAGTAAATGTACCAATAATGATAATAATATCAATCATCTCATCATCATCATCATTATTATTATTATTATTATTATTAATTATTATTATATTATTATTATTATTGACATTGTAAAACTTTCCGAATAATCCACCGTCGTTTTTCACAAAAATGAATAATATATTTACTAAAGAATCTTTTTGTCTCTTTAGACAAAGGCAGAACCTAAAATAGAAGACCTTTGTGATGTGATGAGAGAGAGAGAGGAGAGAGAGAGAGAGAGAGAGAGAGAGAGAGAGAGAGGAGGCTAATATAAAATCTGAAAGTGTGGGTAAGGAGGTGTCGATAGCCTGCTCATTCAAAATATAATATATAACCATTTAGCTGTGGGAGAAGAAAGGCTAGCTATTATAGTGTATGTATAATAATAATAATAATAATAATAATAATAATAATAATAATAATAATTGTGCGATCTATTGTCTTATCTTATTCCTTAATTTAATTTCAGATATTTGAAACGGCTGGGATCGATAGCATCTTGGCAAAGCGCAGGATTTTAAAAATGTTAAAAGTCACGCGTTTAGAAGAGAGAAAAAAAGTATTATACTACAGTTGTTTACCGATTTTTAAAAACGCAGGTATATGCAGCAGACTAACGAGGAACTGGATGAATAATGTAATGCTTTATCAATACGGGAAATACGTTTTTTTCGACTGAACTGGTAAAAGACCTTGAGACTTTAAGATATCTTTGAATGTTTCCCGAGATCATCCGACTTGTCGTTAATTAAGACATTTATGCTCCTAATCCGCGTAGAGTGAATAGAACTCTGCCTATGATTTTACTATCAGCAACCTTTTTCTTATGCTCATTTAGGTAAATGAATCGAGCTTTCCAGCCACTTTTTCTGTTGGCAATTTCCCAAATGGGAAGACTGAACTTGCCCTACCCCTGCAATGAGTAAGACCTTGTGATGTTCAATGGCCTCTCTTGTGTGGGAGTTTCACGAAGGAGGGAACTATTATTGACATAAATATAACAACTTTAAACTTATTTTCATCCAAAAAGCGGAAAGACAATGCAGGTAAGGCTGAAGAAATGGGACGCAAACTGAATTTAAAAATAAAGCGAATAAAGGTTCAACTACCTAGGACAGGAGATTTGAGCTTGATTGGTTTCATGTAAGTCTTT
>NC_087203.1:97666223-97676223 GCF_015104395.2 Macrobrachium nipponense
AGAAAGTTGCAAATTACGCTATACACACACACACACACACACACACACACACACACACACACACACACACACATATATATATATATATATATATATATATATATATATATATATATATATATATACCTATACGCACGCACGCACACGTTCAATACAGAGGCTGAGCGATTACTTTAAATACATAAACGAAACTTCTCAAAGTCACTGACATTAAGTACTAAAGTGGTTCACTTCTGGATCTCTGCCTCTACGTGTGGACCATCTAATGGGTGTATGTATCCTGCGTTAAAAATATTCAAGATATATATCAGGGCTATTTGTCACGTCTCCCCTCTTTGTGGCTTTTCAGTGATGACTTTAATTACTCTTCTCGTGCTTAATATAGACATCTCTCTCTCTCTCTTCTCTCTCTCTCTCGCTCCCTCACCGCGTCCGGATCTCCTCCTCATCCTCCTCTCTCTCTCTCTTCTCTCTACCCACCAACCTTTTGGACATTTTGCTTGTTCATATTTCGAAAGCCATTGCACCAACGATGACACAGGTATACCGTAGTATATCCTTGAAAGGAAAATATTCATATTATTAATAAAAAACAAAAAAAAACCCACATCGATTTGTAAATTACTTTAAGGTCAGTGAGTACACGAGCCACTCTGTGGCGCCACAGAGTGGCGTAGGGGGTGTGGCGGGGATGTGGCTTCCCGTAGATTTCCATTGTTTATAAGCTATGTCGAGCACACGTCTGTGGCAAGAGACTGTGGTGAGCTGTCGCTGATCCCCGCCACGGCTTATAGACAATGGAAACCTATGGGAAACCAGATCCCCGCCACACACCGACGCCATTCTGCGGCGCCTCAGATTCTCATGTACTATATTGGCCTAAGAGAAAATATATTCAATATTTCAATACCGAATTGGGTCTCCAGTAATTTAATTTTGCTTAGTAAAAAATTAAAATAGCATGAACATCTTGAATAATAAACCTAAGTAAAAGGTATAAAGGTGGTTGCAAACATAAGCACCACTGAAAATTCAGTTTACTGATATTTTGAGCTAAAATTCACACGAAATAAAAAAAAAACAAAAAAAAAAAAACCAGAATTACTCATAAAATGGGGCTGTGACTAAAACCTTGCTAATGTAGATGCCTCCATTAATGGTATCTTGAAGCAACTGATGTGACACACGTGATGTGAAGGAGTTTACCAAGAACACTGAAATAACTAACATACAGTGAAGAGGCAATCTGATGGAAAAGTAACACCTACTACTCTTTACGATGTGCTGTGATTATGTCGAATGCAATTATAATGCTAAATCCAAAAAAATAAAGGTTCTTAATTCTTTTTCGAAAATGCGACAAAATGTTGCTCGATCAACAATTTAAATGTTCAGATTCAATCAAACGGTTCTTAGAAGGGTCACACAATTTAAATGGTTAAATATATTTTTAAATAGAAACTAGTTATTTTATTAAGCTGTCGTAAGCTCTTGTCCCCGATACAGTTATCAAACCTTCCAGTTGCTCTTCTTCGTCAGGTGCTTCATCTTTTCGTATCTCTTCTCAGTAAAGACAGAATCAAAAAGCATTTTTTTCTGATCAATGGCTCCCTTTTACCTCTTCTCCGGATATCTTTTCGGTCTCTCTCTATTCAAGTGACTCCTCCTCCCCAGGTAGAACCACTTAGCCATTGTCCATCATCAAGCTCATTATTAGAGTCCATTCTTCTCTGAGGCTTCCATGCAACACCAATCACGCCGCTGCTTCGACTCCGTTTCTTTATTTATTTCCTTCTAATCCATCGCTTCAGAATGATCGCCTTCTTTGCTCGAACAGTCTTTCATCTTTTCAAGTGGCCGTTCTACCACCTTTCTTAGGAACATTTTCTTTTCATCTTTCATTGTTTTCATTGGTAAAAGGCTAGACAGCGATCTAAGGTGAAATTATCTTGTACAAATCTTACTCTCGACAGCGCTTGAAAGGCCAGTTCGGCAGAAAATGTTTCTTGACGACGTAGTATATATCTAAAAATATTTTCATTTCTATCACCTGGCTTTCTTATTCCCTTTTTTCAATTTTGTTCTTTATCCTCACCCGAAACAAGATAATCCTGCATCACTACCGGCCAGGACCACAAACCCATCTTGAAACGTATTGAAGCCTCGTATTCTTTTATCTACTGACAAGACGAACAATAGAGATCTGACGAAGACTGAAGGAGTTTTGCGTGTTGCAGTACACAAAGAAGAGAAAGGAGGGCAGAGAGAGAGAGAGAGAGAGAGAGAGAGAGAGAGAGAGAGAGAGAGAGAGAGCGTTTGTACCTTTTGTTACAGTTTCTCCTCTGTGGTTCCAAAGTTCGGCTAACACAAAGGACCGGTATACAAGAAAAAATAAAATTTGCAATCCTCAAAACACTATGTAAAACAGCAAATATCCATCGCTTCTCTAATTAACCAAAAGGAAGACTTACCTGCAATGAATTTGAAACCAACTTCATAAATGTTCTTTCTTATCGAGTTAATGAAAATTATCAAAAATTTAAGAAGAAATAATTATACGAGAATATATTTTACAGAAAGTGTTTTTCAAAACTTACCAAAATCTGGGTATTCATTAATATTCATATTTTTGACAAATTCGGGAAATTCTTTTTTACATCCCTCCTTACCTGTAAGAGAAGAAAATAGTTACAGGCGAACTCCGCGTTCTTCATTACATGTATACCACTAAAGCATACAAGTATACATACATACACAAATAAATAAATAAAAACAATTGAAAATATAACTATTTTCACTTCGTCCTGCATTCTGATCTGATACTAATAACGATTACATTACTTAAAAGAACACACACACGCATACATGCATGCATACATACATAAATAAATAAAAAAAAATAAAATAAAACTATTTTCATTTAGTCCTGCATTCTGATCTGAGATACTATACGATACATACTTAAAATAACATACACACACACACACACCGCATACATACATACATACGTACATAAATAAATACATACATACATACAAACATGAATTACGTCCCCTAATCACGAGTGGGTGCTAGACAGTTTACATAAGTTATCTGTTCACTATATCGACACTGCGACCGTGATTGACCTGTAATGATACAGTACAAACTCATTGATATTTGGCACGTCCAACGCGTATAGACTGTTGTATTCTACAAATGGCAACATTCTTCTTTATCTATTTGGTAATAAGTGACTTACAATATGGAAGACTACACAGGATGGATTTTGGACATAAAATAGTAATAATAATAAAAAAAAGCCTAAAGTATGAGTGGCAATAAGCTTGTGCACATCTACTGAAGATCAGTAAGACAAAAAAAAAATAAGGAAGAGATAAAAATAGAGTAAGAAGTTACTTTCCAACCACTGGCAGCAATTGAAACCTGCGCTTGTTTCGCAACCAGCACTTAATTTGCATGTCCCACAGATCGTTTGGAGATTGGCGCGAGCTTTCATCACCTTTATCTCTACTCCTACATTAGCGCCTCTTTAAAACCTCGTGATTCGTAAACATATTACAACTGACAATATCACAGCCCACCTGTTCGTCCTGCGTTTTAACCCTTTAAACAAATCCTTGTAATCTGGTCTAGACGCTTCTGTGTTTATGTAGGAGCCAATTCTAACCTTCGGTTTATAACTGTGTTACGGTTGCCGCTCGAGCACCTGGTTCTGTCGGGGACGCAGCAGGAGGCTGGAGACCCATGCAGTGAGGAACTCGAAGTTGTAAGTAGTTGGATGGCTTGGGAGTTCAAAACCGTTTTTCCGAAAACACTAGACCGTTAAATAAATTACTGAAATTTAACAAATGCAAAAGTTTTAATACGACAGAAATTCCTTACTCTTTTTAGATGCTTCTAAAATATACTAAGTAGGAAATCTATCCCAACCTAAACAAGTGCCAATAAACATTGTATTTAAATAACATACAATATATATATATCTATCTATATATATAGATATATATATATATATAATCTATATCTATAATCTATATATATATATATATATAGATATATATATATATATATATATATATATATATATATATATATATATATATATACGCAAACGGATACTTTAAAAATATTCAGTACAAACTATGCATGCTAGTAAAATTTACACCTTATTGCAATAGTAAAAAAAAGCATTATGTAACTGCAATTGCATTAAGAGAAGAAGGGTCATTTTTCTCTCCAGTGATTTCTCTGGCATAAGATTTCATTTAAATTTACTGCGAGCTTATGCAATCTTTAATTAAGATCGGAAAAACATACGATAAAATCGAGCATACATATATCGGAGAGAGAGAGAGAGAGAGAGAGAGAGAGAGAGAGAGAGAGAGAGAGAGAGAGACCCATACAACTAAACAGTATTTTTTACTTAAACCCGAAATAATCTAACCGTTTTAATTAAGAATGATTTTAGACAAGAAAAGATTAACGTCGGGGGACTGAAGGGTATACAGTGACGTCAAAACAAATGAAACTACCGGACTAATGATAACCACGACAAACCAGGAGACCATGAATACAATACTAGAGGAGACAGAACTTGCAAGAATAAAATTCTATGAACTTTGGCAGACATATCGTTAGATTACCTCGAAAAATTCAGACTAAAGAACTTTATGGCCATGGAACAAACCTCACGAGTTTAAAACGAATTTCTTCACAATCATCTGGATGATGGTAGATTATTCATACACTGTGAATCACGCACACATAGTCGGCTGGATATCTGGAACAATGAAATCACGCACACAAAGTCGGCTGGATATCTGGAACACTGTTGATATCTTGCTAATATGCACACAGACATAAAAAGACGAGTTTCCTGCTAGAATTCTGAGTGATCTGGAGGATGTATGCTATCTACTGAGTTAATTTTGCAATAAGTGCATTCGATTATCTGGAACTCTGTTCATGTGCTGATATTCCTCTTAAAGCTTTTCTGCATTTTACTCTTACAGCTTTTCTGCATTTTACTCTTACAGCTTTTCTGCATTTTACTCTTACAGCTTTTCTGCATTTTAATCTTACAGCTTTTCTGCATTTTACTCTTACAGCTTTTCTGCATTTTACTCTTACAGCTTTTCTGCATTTTACTCTTTACAGCTTTTTCTACATTTTACCCTTACAGCTTTCTTTTCTGCATTTTACTCTTTACAGCTTTTCTGCATTTTTACCCATACAGCTTTTCTGCATTTTACCCTTACAGCGTTTTCTGCATTTTACCCTTACAGCTTTCTGCATTTTACTCTTACAAGCTCTTCTCGCATTTTACCCTTACAGCTTCTCTGCATTTTACCCTTACAGCTTTTTGCATTTTACTCCAACAGCTTTTCTGCATTTTACCCGAAAAGCTTTTCTGCATGACTCTTACAGCTTTTCTGCATTTTACTCTTACAGCTTTTCTGCATTTTACTCTTACAGCTTTTCTGCATTTTACTCTTACAGCTTTTCTGCATTTTACTCTTACAGCTTTTCTGCATTTTACTCTTACAGCTTTTCTGCATTTTACCCATACAGACTTTTCTTGCATTTTACTTACAGCTTTCTGCATTTTTACTTACAGCTTTTCTGCCATTTTACTCTTACAGCTTTTCGCATTTTACTCACAAACAGCTTTTCCCTTGCATGCTTTACCCTTACAGCTTTTTCTGCATTTTACCCTACAGCTTTCTGCATACTCTTCAAGCTTTTCTGCATTTTACCCATAAGCTTTTCTGCATTTTACCCTTACAGCTTTCTGCATTATACTCTTACAGCTTTCTGCATTTTACTCGTACAGCTTTTCTGCATTTTACCTTACAGGCTTTTCTGCATTTTACCCTTACACTTTTCTGCATTTACTCTTACGCTTTCTGCATTTTACCTACAGCTTTTCTGCATTTTACTTTACAAGTTTTGAATTTTACCCATAACAGCTTTTCTGCATTTTACTCGTTACAGCATTCTGCATTTTACCCTTACAGCTTTTGCATTTACTCTTACAGCTTTTCTGCTTTACCCTTACAGCTTTCTGCATTTACCCTGACAGCTTTTCTGCATTTTACTCTTACAACTTTTCTGCATTATACTATCATGATCAAATACTAAACATTTTACACTGCAAACAAACATGTGACCAAGTAACACACGTGAAGAAAAGAGGAGGAAACCTGATGGACATATTGTAAACAAAGTGAATTATGATTGTCTTTACCAATCAAACAGTCTTTCACGGAAAACACACAGGCACACAACACGCCAGAAACAAACATGACCACATCCAGAGACAATGCACAGATGAAAGTTACAGCGATTTATTCGATTTACACGATCTGTTTCCAATTGCAACAATGTCGTGGCGTGAGGACCAGTGGCAAACGCACCCGAGACATCTTTCATGGGAGGACCGCTGAAATGTTTGTGTGGGGACCATTTCAAAACAGTTTTCGATATCAGTTTCGTAAAAGAAAATGGCGACCTGGATGTAAGCAATAAAGGGAAGGAGAAACCAATTTAACCGCTGGAAATATTTAGGAAGGCTAAATTGCTTTACATACAATATCCTGTCTTCCGCCTTCTATGTGGATTTATGACGGGAAACGGTTTCAGAGTTCTTAGATATATTTGGAATAAGTAAAGAACAGTAGAGGTAGTTATTATACGAGTGCTATATAATTAATAAACGTGGACAATTTTTCAACATTCATACTATTGTAAAATAATACGTAATTAAAAATGAGAGAGAGAGAGAGGAGAGGAGACCTAGAGAGAGAGAGAGAGAGAAATACATATTTAAAAAAATGAGAGAGAGAGATAACAAATTGTCGCCGTAAAAAAATTGAAACAAAAATAATGAGAGAGAGAGAGAGAGACCTTACAGACCTTACAGTTCGTTCAGGGGTTTGCCCCAGGTCCCTCAGTGTGAGGCACCTCTAATGGTCTTACCAGAGAGTTGCTAGTACATCTTCCGGTATATTTTGCATCTTCCAATCTTGGATGGTCTGGGATGCAGTTTAGATATTTGTCGAGCTTATTCTTAAACACATCTACGCTCACTCTTGATATATTCCTCAGATGAGCTGGCAACGCATTGAATAGACGCTGCATTATCGATGCTGGTGCGTAGTGGATTAATGTCCTTGTGTGCTTTCCTATTTTTATTTTTCTGGTATAGTTATGGCCACTATTAATCTACCTCTGCTTGCTCTTTCTGATATTTTAGTTCCATGATATTTTCTGTTATTCCTTCTATCTGTTTCCATGCCTGAATTATCATGTAGCGTGCTCTTCTCCTTTTCTAGACTATATAATTTTAAGGATTGTAGTCTTTCCCAGTAGTCAAGGTCCTTAACTTCTTCTATTCTAGCTGTAAAGGACCTTTGTACACTCTCTATTTGTGCAATATCCTTTGATAGTGTGGGTACCATATCATATTGCAATAATTCAAGTGGACTACAAACATATGTTTTATAAAAGCATATCAATGTTCAGCTTTTCTTGTTTGAAGTGCCGTAACACATTCCCATTTTTGCTTACATTTTGCCAAAAGAATTGCTATTTGATCATTGCATAAACATGTTCCTATTCATCATCACACCAAGGTCTTTAACTGATTCCTTATTTGTGATGTCTCATTATTAGGTCCCCTATATGCATATAGCTTTCCTTCTCTGTCTCCATAATTTATTGATTCAAATTTATCAGAGTTAAATAACATCCTATTTACCTCTGCCCAATCATATACTTTGTTAAGGTCTCTTTGTAGAGCGTTCCTATCTTCATCACAAGTAATTTCTCACTTATTCTTGTGTCATCAGCGAAACTACTCACTACCGAATCCTTAACATTACTGTCTATGTCTTCAATCATAATAACAAACAGTATTGCAGCTACACCGTACCTTGTGGCACCAGGATATTACCTTGGTTTCATCGATTTCTCATCGTTTGCAATAACTATCTGTTTTCTGTTGTGTAAAAATTCTTTTAACCATCTTCCTACTTTATCCACGATATTGTGTTTTTTTTCTTAATGTTTTTCTTCCGCTAATATTTATGGTCTACTTTGTCAAAAGCTTTGCAAAGTCCTAGATAAACCACATCGTTCATTCGCTTTTATATTTTTGAATATGTTCTCATGGACTAACAGTTGGGTTTGTGTACTTTTTTGCGGGTACGAAACGTGTTGTCCTATATTAAACAAATTATTATTTATTAAAAATGTTTCATAATATTTTTCTTCATTACTCTTTCATACACTTTCATAATATGTGATGTTAGACTCCACAGGCCTATAATTACTTGCCTCTAGTCTTGATCCACTTTTGAAAGTAGGGGTGATATATGCTATTTGTGCTCATCTAAAATCTTTGCCGGTATCTACATTTGTCTTAATAATATTGCAAGTGGCTTTGCGATAGAATGAACTACTTTCTTTAACAAAATAGCAGGGACTCCATCAGGCCCTGCAGCAGCTCCATTTTTAATGTCAGTTAATTGCCTGCAACAATAAATCACTTCATTAATTTCTATGTCAGCTAAATATTCACTATTTTCGTTCCTTACTTCTATATCATTATCTTCATTGATCTATTCTAGGGTGGAATTGCTCTCTTATATCGTTCTGCCAGTATGGTTGCAATAAATTTTCCTTTTTTTCATTGCGTTTAATCTCCACCTTCAATCTTAGAGGGCTATTTTCTATTCTTCTTTTATTTTTTCACTTTTCGAGTATGAGTATAATAGTTGGGTTTTGCTGATATTTATTAGGGTTTTTCTTCCAAGTCCCGTTTTTCATTTTCTTTTGATTGTATAATCTTTTGTTCTGCATTTTCTATCTTACTTTTTAGTTCTATATCTTTCCATGCATTTTTTTATTTTTCTTTTGCAAGACCTTTTTTCCACTTTCTGATTTTCTGGAACAAGATCCTTCTGTCTCTTGGTATGCATGAATGATGTTTACTTTTCTTCTTCGGTATATATTTATCCACTATTTTCTCTAATATTTTATATAATATCTCCGTATTTACCCTTTATGTCAGCACTACGAAAATGTTATCCCAATCTTTGTTTAATTCTTCATTTATTTCTGACCATTTTATATTTTTTTACGTTAGAAGTTGTTATTTTCCAAATCCTTCCTACTTTTTCATTTCTTGCTTATCTCTGTCTTCACTTGCTTTGGAATGAACTGTTAATTCTATGACATTATGGTCTGAAAATACTTACATTATAAACTATTATTTCTTTAACATAATTCATCTCGTTCACAAATACTAGGTCTAAAGTATTTTCCTTTCTTGTTGGCAGGTGATTTATTTGTTGAATGTTGTATTCTAGTAGCATATCTAAGAGCTTTTCGAATTGCCTCTTATCTTCTGCACTACCATTACTCTCTTTTTTTATATGTATAAGTACAACCACAATCTCCTATTCGTTCTTTCCATTCACGAAAGGAAAGTTGAAGTCTCCAGATAGAGAGTAGCCGTGATAGTATATCTTTCTACATATATCATCAATTTTTCAATTATTAAGTCAAACTCTTTAGTATTAGGAGGTCAATATATTCTATTTCATTGTCTTTTCCCATATATTGCGGTTCCCCCTTGATTCCTATTTTTTCTACTGATCTATAGTTTGGAACCCTTTTTATTTGATCATCATTCCCAGTCTCTTGGAAATTAGCCCAGGGTTTTCAACTTATATTCATTATATCTATTTTCTTTTCAATTTGGGTTATTAGTTTTTTTCTTCTAAGTATCTATTTTTCTTTTTGAGTACTCGTAACTAAACCCTGCGCATTCATCACTATGATGGCGTGCGTGTTTTCTCCTTCATTTAATATTGGTAGTAATAAGGATTTTCCCATGTCTCTTTCCATGTTCTTGGTATGTTGTTCTTTTTTTCATTTCCAGAAATTCTGACATTAAAAAATCCAACTTTTCCATAATATTTGATCTTCCTTC
>NC_087203.1:97681608-97694108 GCF_015104395.2 Macrobrachium nipponense
ATTCTGTGCTATTAGTTATCTATGTAGTAACCCTTGGAACGAACGAGTTCCTCATAGGGCGAGTGGTTTACGTGCTCGCCCACCAATTCGGTAGTCGCGAGTTCGACTCCCTGCTCTGCCACTGTGGAAACAGAGGAATTTATTTCTGGTGATAAGTAATTAATTTCTCGACATAATGTGGTTCGGGTCCCCCAAAAAGCTGTAGGTCCCGTTGCTAGGTAACCAATGTGTTCCTAGCCACGTAAAAATATCTAATACTTCGGGCCAGCCCTAGGAGAGCTGTTAATCAGCTCAATGGTCTGGTTAAACTAAGACATACTTAACTTAGAGAGAACGTTGTTTCCTACAGTGACTGTTGAATAGTGCTGGTCCTGTTGTAGGTTCGTTAACCTGTAAGGATAACTTTTGAATAGCTAAATATTTACGAAACGGATGTCGTGAAGTACATGAAGTGCCTCTGGAAGGAAGCAAATTGCCTGTTCATTGTAACAAATTATTCGGCTCCTGTTGCAACTTGGACTCGATTTGGCCGCGTCAATATCAAGCCAAATTAAAACTTACATCAGGTATACCGAAGTCCACCTGCGTTAACAGCGGTACTGAATTCTTCCTGACAGTAGAGTGAGTAGCTGTGTTCATCGTCCCAGTAGATTTCGTCATGACTTAATATCGCCCCAGTTGAAATCCCTAATTAATTAAGACTTTTTCCTATAGAGGTTAATTTCCTTTCAATAACCTTAGGGAGACAGGCGAGATGTGGGAATACCAAGGAGTAAGGCGTAACTTGAACCCTTCGTTAAAACTCCAAACTCGGGAGTGAATATTTGTTAAGCCAAAAAGGGACGGTGCGCGATCATCAATTTCATGTCACAGGTCGTGTCACAGTCTGTCGCTGACTTTGCCAGTTGCCCTGTCGAAAATACAGAGTTCCATAAAAGGATTTTTTTTTTTTTTTTTTGTATTGAAATTCCATTTTCTCTTTGCAACTTCATTTTTTGTTAAAAACTTTTCGTTTTTGGACATTTGATATGAAATGTGTAAATTAGTCAACAGTTTAATATTTATCTTTTTTATCTTTTACCTGAATATTGATATGAAAAAATGATGATTTATGAAGCCCGCCATACTATGTGGAGAGAACCATTTGGAGCACATCTAGCAACAACTTAATAAGATCGTCTAAGAAAATTTAAAATACACATGATAACTGTGTTTGTTTCAAGACCCTGATTATATCACAATTAGATTTTAATCATACTTAAGCCCAGGCCTTATCTTGATTTCCTTTGTAGCTTTTAAACAAAGAACAGGGGTTTATGTAGTTTTATAGTTTTGAGGGACCTGTTGATAGAAGAAAACACGTTCAAAACTGTGGGGTATTTTGTCACGTAAAATTGAAAAAAAGATTGATACGAAATGGTAACAATGTCTAATGTTAGACTATTGATAGTAGCAAGAATCATTAGTATCATTACTAGTAGTAGTAGCATTAAGGGCACTAAATGTCAAAAAGAAATTGTCTTAATTTTTATTTATAAAAGCAAAATTACTAGTATGGTTTAAGAGACATGTATTGATTGTCCTCGCCTTTACTTCAAGTTTTACAACGTAAATAAGCTTCGAAGAAAATCTCTCTCTCTCTCTCTCGATCGAAGTCAGTTTCACTCAGATTATATTCTTTTTCGAAAGTCTGCGAATTGTTTCTTATCTCTTCCAGCGAACGATGAGACAAGGACAATTGCCAAAGAAAAGTTAGAAAGGTTAAATTACTTCTTATCTAGTTGTATTGTACATGAATTCCTCACTTTTACCATTAATTAGTGGACGTTTTAAATATGCCATTTTGTCTGTAAGGGGTTTTCTTGAATGTAATCAGAAAAAATACTGCAGTGTCGTGTAAACTTTTTCAAATTATTATCTTTTCAATTTAGTTTTCAGATTAGATCTTTACCATCGTAAATCTATCTTGCTTTAATCCCTTTTTCTTTCTTCTCGGTTTTTATCCACACACGTTCCATCCCAGTGTCACAAAGAAACAAAGAACGAAGAAGAGAGAGAGAGAGAGAGAGAGAGAGAGAGAGAGAGAGAGAGAGAGGTGAGCAACGTCCTTTATATATAAGAGGAATACAACCAGCGTTTTCTTCATAATAACAGGTGCATATTTATTGTTAACATTTCTGGAAACAATTCTCGGAAATAAAAATTATAATAAAAACATTTTTTTTTTATCGGTCCGTATGTCTGAATTTTCCTCTCGGGACAAATAAGAAGCTCTCTCTCTCTCTCTCTCTCTCTCTCTCTCTCTCTCTCTCTCTCTCTCTCTCCAGAAGTCACACTGTTTCAAGTGCTAAAATCTCATAGTTATACTGTTATAGCAGATGTAAATGATCTATAAAAATGGATGGTTGGCCTTACGATTGCACGTACACACACACACACACATATACATATACATATACATATACATATACATATACATATACATATATACCAAACACCTTTTTCCTTTTATAGGGGATTGATTTATGTTTAATCCTTCTAGTTGCCTGCAAGTATTTTGGGATGAAGTGTCTGGCTCTATTTTTTTCTCCACCCTGGCTTCGACCCATGCCATTCTACCAGCTACCATGTATGTAATGTGTGTGTGTATGTATGTATGTATGTACAAAAAGAAAGAGACTAAGAAGTGCTTGTATTTTCTGGAACAGCTTACATACGAACGCGAATACTTGTTCTTACCTCGAAATCACCAGAGGAAACAAATATTCATCCATTGTGGGAGGAACTCCGACGTTACTTATTAGAATTACTCAGAGTGGAAAAAATATTCCATTACGGAATTCCGATTGATTGGTTATTCAAGACGATTCCTCTCCAAAGATCGCCACCATCTTGTATTGGACCACACGTTACCAGACAAAAAGAAAGGAAGAGGTTGGGATGGGGAGGAATTTCAACTAAAATATTCTTTTAGGAAAGTGCCCCGTTTTTTGCTTTCGTTCTTGATGTTTGTATGAGATGTGGTATTTTTCATTTATCGCAATATTTTTTCAGTATTAACCTGTTTCGTGAGTAAGTTTATTTGCACCTCAACCCTATTTTTGGTGAGAGCCGTTGTATGTATTTATTTATAGAAATATGACTGTAGAAGTTTAAATATGTATGCATTTGTAGGAATATTTCAAGTATATAGTTTTAGTCCTCTGTATCTGCTATATATTTCCCACTGTTTCTATTGATTCCCATGGTTGGTGACCATTTTCAGGACAAAACCTTTTTTAATTTCGACCGGTCGCTTTAATGAACCAATCCCACTATTCCAGAATTGATTCCCTTTTATTTAGTATGAAATAAACAAGGTATTCCCCCTGGTATCATCCTATAGGTTTGCCCGGCTGGCTTTTAGGGAAAATTGTTCTTTTGTGTTCTGTATATTAGTTCGAGTAAGAAAATCCCTTTCCTGTTTACCGTTGCTTTCGGGTTTTTCATCTCGGCTAATCTGAAGTTTATTAACGCTTCCCTTTGAAGATTGTTTTGTCTTTTCAGTTGAAATCGGTGTTACTATTTATGTTGCCTCGTTAATAACAGGGCTAGACATTTCGAAATGCTGAATTCTCGTTCGTGCTTTGTTTTGGGTAGTCTGATAAAGCCGCACTGAATTTAGCTATTCTAGCAGCGGATGGCTCTATGTGAGCTAATTCCTGGGATACGGCGTGCATTTTTGTACAGTTACCATCAAGGTACAAATTCGGGTGTCATGAATATCGATTTTGTCCCTTGTATGAATTTCAGTTCAAGACTCAAACATTATGATAGCGTCAGTTCAAGACAAGCATTTTGACAACGTCATTTCAAGACTTAAGCATTATGACAACGTCAGTTCAAGACTTGAGCATTATGACAACATCATCTCAAGACTTAAGCATTATGACAACGTCAGTTCAAGACTTAAGCATTATGACAACATCATCTCAAGACTTAAGCATTATGACTACGTCATTTCAAGACTTAAGCATTATGACAACGTCATATCAAGACTAAAGTATTATGACAACATCAGTTCAAGACTTAAGCATTATGACAACGTCATTTCAAGACTTAACCATTATCGCAACGTAATTTGCTTTCTTAGACTGGAAATATTAATTACGTCATTCCTCTGGTCTCTCTCCGTTAGCATGACCACGTATTCGTTGAAACGGTCTCTTTGCCTCCATTTACTCGGCCGGTCCCGCGTTCTGGTTGTATCCGACGGCAAGCGCTCAAACCCAAGGTCTGTCTCTGTTTGGCTGGATCTGGTCTTCCATTTCCGTAGGCCATTTGCATAATACGGGAATTACTTATTTCTTTGTTCAATAGAAAGGAACGGGGATGGGGAACGGGAAAGGACGAAGAGGGAGAGGGTATTTTTGGAAATATTATGAAAATATCATGACTGCATAAAGCCACGTATAAGGTAAAGTGAAACTGATTTCCCAGATGATTATTGTGAGACAGAGAGGGACTGACGGACAGAGCTGTGGAGAAGAAAGTGAATAAAATGGAGAGAGATTAGCTCCTTTTTTTACATAAAAGTAACATAGGCTAAAAGCAAATAGGTGATTATCTATCAATTTCCCGACTGATTATAAAACACAAAGAATCTGAGACACGAGAGAAATCCGTAAGGTGCTCTGAATAAAATAGACTCTGAAAGACTGTTCTTGAATAGTTAAAGTTATCTCGTTAAACTTTACTATTTATGTCTGCTACAAGACTTTTTTTAAGAAAAGAAGAAAAAATATGAATATATGTAGAGTTCTTGAGTATATTCATGTTAAACCCTTTTCGTAGGTAAGTATTTGCCTACTGTTGTATTACTCAATATTCTCTCTCTCTCTCTCTCTCTCTCTCTCTCTCTCTCTCTCACACACACGCCACACACACACACACACACACATGCACACACACACACAGTTTTCAAGAGTTGTTACTGTTGTCTGTTTCCTGTCATTTTAAAATTCGAAGTTGCAAAGACACAAAATGTTTGCGAAGAAAACTTTCGGCATGGTTCGACAGGTCGTCCGGGCCGGATTCAGTGCATATTTGCATATCAGTATTAGATCTACAAACTTTCTGGAAGCACGCTTTATATGTACCTCAGTTCGCTTATTATAGATTCTTTTTCTTCAAGCGAGGCTGACAGCAATTTGGCCGAGGGAACGTCTCCTGAAAGAGGAGGGGAAACCTTTGTTTCAATGTTGCGTGTAATCTGGCTTCCTTCCCCTTTTTTGTGTGTGTTCTTTGCTCTTAGTAATTGTTTATCCTGCTCTAGTTTGTATCCACACCAGTGAAAGTTCTTCGTTTGTTCAACCGTGTCGGACTTTCTCTCTCTCTCTCTGTCTCATATCTGGTCTTGATTCGCCATAGTGGCTCCTCTGAGCAAGGGGCGTTTTTCTGCCAACCGAGTCCTTCATCACTTATTGCTTTTGTCTCGAACTTTATCTCGGCCGGAATTTCTATTATTATTACAAAAAAATTACTTTCACTGTTATTACATACGTACAGTACATTTTGTGAGTTGAACCGTACATGTTCCTTTATGTTATTTTACTCACGGCATAACAACTTTTACCCAACATCACGTACTAAAACAGCAACTTAGTCAATTTTGCTATCATTCTCGTGAGGCGATGGCGGAATTCTGACCGAGAGGAGAAAACACTCTCTCCCACTCTTCCCCTCACTCCGGCTCTCTTCTCTCTCCTTCTCCTCTACTTTTCTAACAATTTATGAGAACAGTGTTCTATGGGAATCTTTTTAGCAAACTAATGGCATGGTCTGCATACCCCACTAACGAATGTTCATCAACAGTGATATGAATAATGAATGTTGTCGAAATTGTGGTATTCCTGTTTTCAATTTGAAAAAGAAATATTGCGCCAATAATTATTAGTGGGGTTTGTGTTATTTATTCACGCTTATTGAAATATCCTTTGAATCCATTTGTTTTTCTCTAATATTATTCTTTTGATTTTCTTCAGGGAAAGGGTGGAACCTACATCCGCTGCTGCTGCTACGAAGATTTGACAGGTAAAGATAGGTTTACACCAACCCACTTTCGTGTTGCGGGCTGTTACGGGGTGGGACCGCAAGAAACCGTTACAAAATTGACGCGGTTGGGAGAAAACATGACCGTTATTGGGCGGCGTGGGGCGGACCCGGGCGGTGAGTTACGGGCACCTCACGGCGTGTTCCTGCGGTGCCTAGCGGAGTGTTACGGAGTTGGCGCGGTGTTATAGTCATTGTTGCTCTGCCAGGTGCCAGGGCACGCGCTCTTGCGGCTTTGTTACTCCGTGTAGCGGTGTGATGCGGGTGGCTTGCGGTGTTGTTGTGGAGTAATAATAACATAATTCATAATAATGAGACAAATGAGAAGCAAATGATGGACATGTAAAGCATAGAATGTAAGAAAATGAACATGAGAAGCAGAGAAAGTAAGAAAATGAACATGAAAAGCATAGAAAGTAAGAAAATGAACATGAAATGAAAAGCATAAAAGTAAGAAAATGAACATGAAAAGCATAGAATGTAAGAAAATGAACATGAAAAGCATAGAATGTAAGAAAATGAACATGAAATGAAAGCTATAAAAGTAAGAAATGAACATGAGAAAAGCATAGAATGTCAAGAAAAATGACATGAAACGCATAGAATGTAAGAAAATGAACATGAAAAGCATAGAAAGTAAGAAAATGAACATGAAAAGCATAGAATGTAAGAGAATGAACATGAAAAGCATAAAATGTAAAAAAAATGAACATGAAAAGCATGGAATGTAGAAAATGAACATGATTAGTAGTATTAAAACTGTACGTATTTCTTGAAACCACCCGGACATGTGTGTATATATGCGTAGATGTACCCTCCCTAAAGCTTCTTTTGCTCTCATTTGCGCGCATACACTTCTTCTCCCGAGTCTGCGTCACCAACAAGTCCTATAAGCTCTCACCGACATAGGCGCCAAGGGAAAAATACAACAGCAGCATAGGTGCCAAGGAAAATTACAACAGCAGACATAGTTCGTCCAGGAAAAATACAACAGCAGACATAGGTACCAAGGGAAAATTACAAACAGCACCCCTTGACTGTTGAATAAATGACTTTCCCCAATGTGCGAACAAGGACTTTGCTCCAAGATCAGTAGAGGGCATCCTCGAATATGCCTAGCCGATTTATTGTAGTGCGATCTGCAAGATATTATTTATCATCATCAACCAGAACGCTTCGTTGACAATAAGGCAACGCTTCCTGTGGAATCCTTGTTGACTTTCCCCTTGGCTACATCCTATCGAAGACTGGGAATTCCAGCGGACTAATCTCTTTGGATCCTATGAATAATCTAAGATCACTTTAGGAATTCACTAGGTGGCTGCAAAGTCTGAGGACGATATGATTATGTTCCAAATGTTCTTTTTTAATTTTTCACACTGCAGATTCCTTTGGATGAGTGAGCTAATCCTACAGCGATATATATATATATATATATATATATATATATATATATATATATAATATATATATATATATAATATATATATATATATATATATATATGAGAGAGAGAGAGAGAGAGAGAGAGAGAGAGAGAGAGCACAATTATATTGGCAAAATAATTAATAACGTGGACCATCATAGAAAAATATATTTCGTGATATAGGTCGAAACAGAGTCATTATTATTATCATTACTAAGAAGTTTGAAAAACGCAGACAGTAAAACCCATCCTGTGGCACTTCTCATGCTAAACACAGCGGAGCAGAGCAGACCAGAGCAGAACGGAGCTAAGTGTCGAAAGTCAAGACCTATCAATAGTAAAGGCGTAAGTTAATACCTAAAGTAAATATTGAAAGTTTAGCTCCGGAGTTAAAACTTACCAGCGAATTAAAGCTGCCACTAATGGATGGGATTCTGCTCATTTGCCACTACTTATCATCAGCTCTCTCTCTCTCCTCTCTCTCTCTTCTCTCTCTCTCTCTCTCTCCATGACAGTGCAGTGCGAAGACGAGAGAAAACGAATCCTCCGACACCCTCCTCATACTCCATTGAGTTTTCTGTACCATGTAGTATCCTTTACTTATCTATCAGACGATCATCTCATAACACAGCAGCCTAACAATGTTGCGACTAATTCATAATATAGTTTAGATACGTTTAAATGATTAATTACTTTAAAATGTATTTGTTTTTAGTGTCAATCTGGACCAGAAAATGTAAGTGTATATAAGTGTTCAACCGAATGCACTAGTCGGTTGCACCAACTGCCTAGTCTGAATGCACTACACCACGCAACCGCCATCTTGAAATGACTCTCAATTCAAGATGGCGGTGACTACACCTGCACTCATACTACCAGACTGATTGCACCAATCTTGGAAAAAACACAACTTCTCACAGGATTTGTTTGGAGATAGCATTGCTAAAACAAACAAGCTGATAGAAGTTGTCACTCATCGGTATTGGAACAAGAAGAAATGTGGGCAACTTGGGTGTGAATCACCAATATTTTGACGTCACGCGCCCTGGTCTCACACGTGGTTAGCCAAAACAGTACTTTAAATTGCTACCCATAATGTAAACAACAGGATTTGCTGTATGCCCATATATCTTTTTATTCATTCATTCATTCTATCAGGATATGCCAAGTAACTGCGGGGTATTTGGCTGTTCTAATACACGTGAAAAACGAAAACCTCTTTATGTAAAATACCATCGTTTTCCATATAGACCAGCGGGTACATCTCCGTATGGAAACAGTTTAATATTGACCCTCTTGAAAATAAGATATCTTTCAAAACCCCTAAGGCCACAAGAAAGAAAGTTTTTGTGTTCTCGGATGTTCCCCGTTTAATCAAAATCGTTAGAAATAATTTTACTAACTCGGGTTTTTTTCCTTAACACTGGAGAGTGTATTTTCAGATGCCTTGGCATACGAGAAATGCTCAGTAAAACCAGAACAGAATATGGGCTTGCATATAAGATAAATGAAATGCATTTGCTTAGAATGATATTCTTACAAACGTAAATTGAATCATGTAAAAAAAGAGCAACTTAAATTCTTAATACCTCTCGCGCACTTTCTGTTCAATTAGATTATGGTGTCCGTACTTCTACTTTAATCATAAGGGTATGAGACGGTGTCATTTATTTAGGTGTTCTCACATCTAAAGTGGATTTTTTTTTTTGAGATAGGTTATTATGATAATCAGCCATAATGTCTTATACATCATCCGTCTCGAAAATGATATATCCGAGTGGATTGCCGGCAGTTTTTCCCGGCTTAGGAGAAAACCATTACTGTTCTTAAGCCTGCATCAGGAGCTGTATATATATATATATATATATATATATATATATATATATATATATATATATATATTAGATATATATATATATATAAATATATATATATATATATATATATATATATATATATTATATATTTATATATATATAATATATATAGAATATATATATATATATTCACATGTTTAATCAAAATGACAGTCAAGTTATATTAAAACAAAATAACTATTCTTTAACAATGGAAAGATAAATAATCAAGTTCAAATCAAGTCTCACAGACTAACTTAAACTCAGTTAACCCCCCAACATTAAAATGTCTAAAACAGTAATTTGTCACACCAATTGTCTCTCCCATCTGGGACTCCCCGTCCCTCTAGGACTCTCGGTCCTCCTAGGACTCACGGTCCCCCTTTGCCAGAATCGTCTGTTTCAAAGACACGAAAAACACACTCGTTAGCAACATAAGTTTAAAGACAAAGTTAAAGGTTAAACATTCTTACAATGTAACAAGCCATTCCTTTTGGCTAAAGTAATTCAAGATCACCCATGGCAGCCTGGAATACTATGCACTTAAATATAAATAAACTTTCGCAGAGCTCCCCCGCATTCTTGCCTTTCTCCACACAGACGTCTCTATGCAAGTCTCCCTAGACTTGGTTAGTGGATACATTATCAAAGGAAGAGGTGCGCACGTACATATGAATGCACACTTCGTTAACGCCTCATATTACTGGCTACAACTAGTTTCCCAAAGGTACTTTGAACAAAGACCCATGAACTGACGAACATTGACTCGCCTAACTATGCAGTTTCGAATCACGCCATCACAGAAATCATTTATCAGCTTTTCTCAGGTCAATGCTTCGGCTCTGTTCTCCACATTCCAAAAAGGTTACAGAGCGCATCACATTATGCTATTAAATATATCATTAATTTTAATAACCCTAGGACCTCACATATATGTTGAGTCCCCCCCCCTAAGGCTATAATTAATGATATATTTAATAGCATAATGTTGATGCGCTGTAACCTTTTTGGTATGTGGAGAACAGAGCCGAAGCATTGACCCGAGAAAAGCTGATAAATGATTTCTGTGATGTCGTGATTCGAAACTGCATAGTTAGGCGAGTCAATGTTCGTCAGTTCATGGGTCTTTGTTCAAAGTACCTTTGGGAAACTAGTTGTAGCCAGTAATATGAGGCGTTGACGAAGTGTGGCATTCATATGTACGTGCGCGCCTCTTCCTTGGATAATGTATCACTAACCAAGTCTATGGGAGACTTGCATTACAAAAATAATGTTTATTTCAACAACGTAAAGATAATAAAATCAAGTCTAAATCAAGTCTCACAGACTAACTTGACTCAGTTAACCCCCTAACATTAAAATCTCTAAAACAGTAATTTATCACACCAATTGTCTCTCACATCTGGGACTCCCTGTCCCTCTAGGACTCTCGGTCCCCCTTGGACTCGCAGTCCCCCTTTTCCAGAATCGTCTGTTTCAAAGACACGAGAAACACTCATTAGCATACATAAGTTTAAAGACAAAGTTAAAGATTGAACATTCTTACAAATGTAACAAGCCATTCCTTTTTGGCTAAAGTAATTCAAGACTCACCCATGGCAGCCTGGAATACTATGCACTTAATATAAATAAACTTTCGCAGAGCTCCCCCGGCAATCTTGCCTTTCTCCACATACTCTCTATGCAAGTCTCCCATAGACATGGTTAGTGATACATTATCAAAGGAAGAGGCGCGCGCGTACATATGAATGCACACTTCATTAACGCCTCATATTACTGGCTACAACTAGTTTCCTAAAAGCACTTTGAACAAAGACCCATGAACTGACGAACATTGACTCGCCTAACTATGCAGTTTCGAATCACGCCATCACAGAAATCATTTATCAGCTTCTCTCCTCGGGTCGTTGCTTCGGCTCTGTTCTCCACATTCCAAAAGGTCACAGCGCATCACATTATGCTATTAATATCATTATTATAACCCTAGGACTCATATATATATATATTATATATATATATATATATATATATATATATATATATATATATATATTATATAAAGCTCGGGGGAAAATGTAGCTGCAGAAGCCCATGGAAAATAGAGTAGAGATTTCCTGCAGAGCTGGGCAGTGTAGTACAGTAGGGAGACAGGGGTAGGCTTTGGTAATTCGAACCTGCTACCTCAAAGAGGTATCCTAGACTATTACATGTGCTCATGTTAATTAAGTGTAACTGTGGGGAGAGGGGTGGGGGCAAAGTCTCTCCGCCTCAGTACTTTTGTTATATTTGACGTTTCCCAAACATAACTAGGATCCACTGAGGTAATCAGGATTGAGAATTCGTATTGCAGTTGCTTTTTCCCTCGTATATCAGTCGTTGATGATCGTAGTTATAACTTGTGCTTTCATCAATAAAGTTCATTTGTATAAAAAAAAAAATCTTATTATTATACGTATACTCTATACTTTTCCTGAACGGTAACACGTGTTGTCCATCTTGTAAGTTTAATTTATTTCTTTTTATCCGTCAAAAAAAAAAAAAAAAAAAAAAAAAAAAAAAAACCTTTTTTATTTATATTTAAAAAAAACGTGGGGAGAGACCATTTTCCTCTTGTACTTCTTTTGTTTAAAAATGCGATTTTCATATCCTACAAAAGAATACCGACAATTCTCACGCCGCAAGAATTCTGTAACGAGAGGAATATTTCGCATCTCATTTTGAATAACGCTGGTAGTTTCTTTCAGTACCTTTCCTTTTTTCCTTTTTTTTAGAGAATGGAGTCAGGCTTATTTTGTAAGGCAAGAGGGCATACCTTGGTTTTTAAACACACAATTTCACAAAGCAATTGTTCTTCTTTAGTGTTACATCGTAATTCCACTGGCAAAGAAATCCGGAAATTTAATAAAAATGAGAGATTATTCTGAACCGTTGTCAGTAAATGTACATCTGGCAACGAGTTAATGTGAAAATACCAAGGTTAAAGAGTATTGAAATAAATCAGTTTAAAATCTAAAGTACATCATAAAAATGCAATACTGCCTACTTATCACCCCAGTTCTCCTAAAGAAAAAACACACCTACAGTCCCTTAATATTTGTAAAATAACAAAAATCCTGTATCCTGTTAAT
>NC_087203.1:97696608-97701608 GCF_015104395.2 Macrobrachium nipponense
TGTGTTTATCACTGTCAATACTTTTATTATGAATACTATTTTGCTACTACTTCAACACTTGTGTGGAAATTGCCGACTATCATTTTAATTATTTTTATCTCTCGAATCTAGATTGTGTGTAATGTATTGTCTCTGCTTTGTATATTCCCTGTATATGGCCCCTGAGCTGAAATATGCAGCTCCCTGATGCAGGCTTAAGAACAGTATGGTTTTTCTCCTAAGCCGGGAAAACTGCCGGCAATCCACTCGGATATCATTTTCGAGACGGATGATGTATAGGAGCATATGGCTAATTATCATAATAACCCTATCACAAAAAAAAAAAAAACACTTTAGATGTGAGAACTCCTAAATAAATGACACCGTCTCATACCCTTATGATTAAAGCAGAATACGACACCATAATCTAATTGAACAGAAAGTGCACGAGAGGTATTAAGAATTTAAGTTGCTTTTTTTTTACATGATTCAATTTACGTTTGTAAGAATATCATTCTAAGCAAATGCATTTCATTTATCTTATATGCAGCCCATATTTCTGTCTGGTTTTACTGAGCATTTCTCGTATGCCAGCATCTGAAATACACTCTCCAGTGTTAAGGAAAAATAACCCGAGTTAGTAAAATTATTTCTAACGATTTTGATTATATGGGGAACATCCGAGAACACGAAAATTTCTCTTTCTGCCTTAGGGGTTTTGAAAGATATCTTATTTTCAAGAGGGTCAATATTAAACTGTTTCCATACGGAGATGCACCCGCTGGTCTATATGTATGCCTTTGCTTTTGGAAAACGATGGTATTTTACATAAGAGGTTTTCGTTTTTCACGTGTATTAGAACAGCCAAATGCCCCGCAGTTACTTGGCATTATCACTGATAGAATGAATGAATGAATAAAAAGATATATGGGCATACAGCAAGTCCTGTTGTTTACATTATGGGTAGCAATTTAAAGTACTGTTTTGGCTAACCACGTGTGTGAGACCAGGGCGCGTGACGTCAAAATATTGGTGATTCACACCCAAGTTGCCCACATTTCTTCTTGTTCCAATACCGATGAGTGACAACTTCTATCAGCTTGTTTGTTTTAGCAATGCTATCTCCAAACAAATCCTGTGAGAAGTTGTGTTTTTTCCAAGATTGGTGCAATCAGTCTGGTAGTATGAGTGCAGGTGTAGTCACCGCCATCTTGAATTGAGAGTCATTTCAAGATGGCGGTGGTGTAGTGCATTCAGACTAGGTAGTTGGTGCAACCGGACTAGTGCATTCGGTTGAACACTTATATACAAACTTATATTATCTGGTCCAGATTGACACTAAAAACAAATACCTTTTAAAGTAATTAATCATTTAAACGTATCTAAACTATATTATGAATTAGTCGTAACATTGTTAGGCTGCTGTGTTAGGAGATGATCGTCTGATAGATAAGTTAAAGGATACTACATGGTACAGAAAACTCAATGGAGTATGAGGAGGGTGTCGGAGGATCGTTTTCTTCTCGTCTTCGCACTGAACTGTCAAGAGAGAGAGAGAGAGAGAGAGAGCTGATGTAAGTAGTGCAAATGAGCAGAATCCCATCCATTAGTGGCAGCTTTAATTCGCTGGTAAGTTTTAACTCCGGAGCTAAACCTTTCAATATTTACTTTAGGTATTAACTTACGCCTTTAACTATTGATAGGTCTTGACTTTCGACACTTAGCTAATTGATTACTCTGTCAAATTCCCAAGCGAATTGGAAGAGAAAAGAGCATGTGAGTTTCGTGTAGTGTTGAAACAAAGACGTCATAAAAAATTATAGTAATAAAACTTTCTTGCGGTAGATACATTTACATTTTGAGTTTTAAATTGTCTCCAGAGATGAAGATCAGGCTACAGTTTAAGTAAAAAAAAAAAATATTAAGTGGGTGCGCATTTTTATTCATACATGTATTTCTAATTTTTTTTTCGTTCATTCAATCTCGGTTGAAACATATTTTAGCATTCAATCTCTCGAAATCTGGTCACTTCAACAAGCAAACAAAAATATAAATGAACAGAAAAATTCATAACAATACCAGACACTATATTGTAATAAATATTACTCGCCTTAGATGTTGCCATATCAGTTCCTGAGACAACGGTACGAGTGTGTCAAAAGATATCTTTTATCAGTAGCACGAATTTCCCCAAGGGGTTTATGCAAATACTCCCAGCACCTTCATGGCCTTCATAGACCTGACGTAATCTGGCCTGGAAGAAGATTTCAGTATAATCTCTTTGGATCCTATGAATAATTTAGGCTTGCCCCAAGAACGTCATTGGGCGATTGCTGTATCCCAAAAGGAGACCCAACTTTTAGTGGTCCTGCAGGAGTAATTTCCAGTTTGACTGAAAGACTCTTAGATCTCTGGTAGATATAATCGTTATACTAGATTTCTTCTTCACGATGTTCAACTAAGCTAGCCATCGTGCCACGTATTATCGAATATCGTTTACAAATTAAATTTGTACCAAATCTGTGCTTTTTAATTGGTATACTGTGATGATTACTGGTGGGGGGGGGGGCTCATTTCATATTACACTCATGGCCTTTTAAGTTTATTTCATAGTTGGCTAATAGTACTCTTATTTGGTTCCATACGAATTCGTGATTATAAATACTAACAAGAGCAATAGGTGGTTACAAGGTTTTCCTTTTGAGGGCATTCTGGAAAATTCTTAATTACACTGTGAAGCTCTGAATCTACCGTCTCTCAATTATAATAATGTTAATGATAATAATTACTTTTGTCGTTAGTATGAGAAATGAAGATGCATTTATTCCTTTCCCAGTATATGATATAATGTTGCCATTTTACCTATTCTACATTACTCACCTAGAAAAAAGAAAGAAAAAAACACACACACACACACAAATAAAAAGTTCATTAGTAGGTACCATTAATAGGGCACCTGCTTTATGTAGTGGTAAATATGGTTCATAAAGATTTTTTTTTTCGCCGTCAAACGCTTTTGTCTGAACAGCACAAATTGAATCGAGTTGAAAAGAAAAATTCAGACCAACTTCTGGGATTTGCTTCCGGAATTATAAACTGTTTTTCCTTAGTGGCTTTCATAAAAACTTGAAAGGGTAATTTGTGTGTGTGTGTGTGTGTGATATAGTGATATAGAGGGAGAATACTTTCACACGTAATTCAGGTAACTGGAGTTCATTATGGCAGAGTCTTTGACGCATACACTAAAATTATCCTATACAATTTAAGAAACTTCATGCGTAAATAACATTCCTACAAACACTGACAAAAAATGAGTAAGCTTTATACCTATGTAATCATTAAAATGTAGGTCTCAGTTCACCATAAAAATAGAATGGTTAATAAAAAAAATTATATGTATACTAAGACGACCCACCATAAAATGTGTAGCTTATGGTATGTACAAATGACTTCCATCATTTCTGAAATATATGCGAATTAATTATATTTATACACTCGTCCCAGTGCCAACATCACCAGAATTGGCATGGCGCTTTGGTTTTCTTAAAAATCTCTCTCTCTCTTTCGTTCCACCAGAGACTGGAATAACAGAATTTCACTCTTTCGTTTCAGTCTTAATGAAATTTTAGAGAAAACAAAATACAAAAACTAGAAAAACGACGATGTACACACCCCTCCGTGTGGATGGTGGTCATCCTTTTCTTTCATTTGACAAACCCTGTGTCCATCACTTCGGCTTCCCTTTTTGTCTTCTGTTGCTTTGCTTTGTTTTGTTGCTCTTCTTTCATATTGTATATATGTACACACAAATGACTACAAATTCTGAAAAACAACGCAGACAGATGAATCAAAGAGAGTTTTTAAAAAATTAAAAACACACGAGAAACACTTATGTTCATATATAGCTACTCTCTCTCTCTCTCTCTCTCTCTCTCTCTCTCTCTCTCTCTCTCTCTCTCTGTATATATATAGATATATATATATATATATATATATATATATATATATATATATATATTATACATCACACACACACCTATATATATATATATATATATCTATATATATATATATATATATAAATCATATCATATATATATATATATATATATATATATATATATATATATATATATATATATATATATATATATATATATATATTAAATGTCACTGCCACATTCATTATTTAATTGCTGAATCATGGACCATGAAGTCATAACACACTTTTGTCTCAAGACCACTAAGTTATTTGCCAAGCTGAAAATTCTAAACGGACATCTATCTTTCTTCATACGTAATCTTAAAATCGCTTTCAACAACTTACCTCCTGCAGCGTACATCTATCTATCCACAGGCAGGCTACCACCCGCCCCCCCTAAAGCTTCTTTTGCTCTCATTTGCGCGACATACATTTCTTCTCCTGACTCTGCGTGTCACCAACAAGTCCTATAAGCTCTCACAGACATAGGCGCCAAGGGAAAATACAACAGCAGCATAGGTGCCAAGGAAAATTACAACAGCAGACATAGGCGTCAAGGAAAAATACAACAGCAGACATAGGTACCAAGGAAAATTACAACAGCACCCCTTGACTGTTTGAATAAATGACTTTTCCCCAATGTGCAACAAGGACTTTGCTCCAAGATCAGTAGAGGGCATCCTCGAATATGCCTAGCCGATTTATTTTAGTGCGATCTGAAGATATTATTTATCATCATCAACAAGAACGACGTTGACAATAAGGCAACGCTTCCTGTGGAATCCTTGTTGACTCCCCTTGGCTAAATCCTATCGAAGACGGGAATTCCGGCGGACTAATCTCTTTGGATCCTATGAATAATCTAAGATCACTTTAGGAATTCACTAGGTGGCTGCAAAGTCGGAGGAAGATATGATTATGTTCCAAATGTTTAAAACTTTTTAATTTTTTTTTTCACTGCAGATTCCTTGATGAGTGAGCTAATCTACAGCGATATATATATATATATATATATATATATATATATATATATATATAT
>NC_087203.1:97710446-97735446 GCF_015104395.2 Macrobrachium nipponense
TAATCAACGTATTACACGCACTTAAAGCTGTAGTATTCTGTCTCTTGTCATTATATATATATATATATATATATATATATATATATATATATATATATATATATATATATATATATATATATATATATATATATATATATATATATATATATGTGGGTGTTTGTGTGTTTGTGTGGCGGTTGTTCTAGCTCAATGGTATGGCAGTGGACTCACGTTAGCAGTCTTTAATTTCGCCTTTCAAGTTTTACAGTGAATCTGGGTAAAGTAATAGAACAAAATCGGGTAAACACTAAAATTAAGCTGCATTGAAGAAGGAAAATAGGTTTGCCAAATGAGTTAATGAGAAACATTTTTCTTTTTAAACGTCAGTTGCGCTGTGCACTGTCATTAAATTCTTGCCGAGCTCAAAGGAAGCGATGGATTTCCTGTTTTCTCTTCTGGTGAAAGGTACCGATGTCTTCTCTCGTGATTTTGTTACCTACAAAGTCTGTAGACCTTGGTTGCTTATTCCATTACGTTCCATTTCTTTCACTCATCATTTTTTCATTCACCGATCGGCTCTCCGTTCTGCTCTGCTCTGCTCCGCTGTGTTTAGCATGAGAAGTGCCACAAGATAGGTTTTACTGTCTGCGTTTTTCAACTTCTTAGTAATGATAATAATAATGACTCTGTTTCGACCTATATCACGAAATATGTTTTCTATGATGGTCCACGTTAATAATTATTTTGCCAATATAATATGCTCTCTTCTCTGTCTCTCTCTCTCTCTCTCTCTCTCTCTCTCTCTCTCTCTCTCGTCATATATATATATATATATATATATAGATATATTATATTAATATAATATATAATATACAATATATAATTATATATATAATTATATATATATATTAATATATACACTATATATCGCTGTAGATTAGCTCAGTCATCCAAAGGAATCTGCAGTGTGAAAAATTAAAAAAGAACATTTGGAACATAATCATATCGTCCTCCGACTTTGCAGCCACCTAGTGAATTCCTAAAGTGATCTTAGATTATTCATAGGATCCAAAGAGATTAGTCCGCCGGAATTCCCGTCTTCGATAGGATTTAGCCAAGGGGAAAGTCAACAAGGATTCCACAGGAAGCGTTGCCTTATTGTCAACGAAGCGTTCTTGTTGATGATGATAAATAATATCTTCAGATCGCACTAAAATAAATCGGCTAGGCATATTCGAGGATGCCCTGTACTGATCTTGGAGCAAAGTCCTTCTTGCACATTGGGGAAAGTCATTTATTCAACAGTCAAGGGGTGAACGGGAGAGTCTGCTGTTGTAATTTTCCTTGGTACCTATGTCTGCTGTTGTATTTTCCCTTGGCGCCTATGTCTGTTGGTGACACGCAGAGTCAGGAGAAGAAATGTATATCAGGCAAATGAGAGCAAAAGAAGCTTTAGGGGGGGGCGGGTGGTAGCGGTCCTATGGATAGATGTACGATGCAGGAGGTAAGTTGTTGAAAGCGATTTTAAGATTACGTATGAAGAAAGATAGATGTCCGTTAGAATTTTCAGCTTGGGAAATAACTTAGTGGTCTTGAGACAAAAGTGTGTTATGACTTCATGGTCCATGATTCAGCAATTAAATAATGAATGTGGCAGCGGCTTTTCAATAATATATTATATATATATATAAGTGATATATATAAATTTTATATATGTATATATATATATATATTATATATAACAATATTTAATTTAAAAAATTTAAAAATTTTTGTAATATATAATATATAGACTATATATATATTAAGTAATATATATATAATATAATATATAGCAAGAGAGAGAGAGCGAGAGAGGATAGGATAGAGAGAGAGAGGAGATAGAGAGAGAGAAGAGAGAGAGAGGGCGTAGCTATATATGAACATAAGTGTTTCTCGTGTGTTTTAAATTTTTTAAAAACTCTCTTTGATTCATCTGTCTGCGTTGTTTTTCAGAATTTGCAGTCATTTACGTGTACGTATACAATATATGAAAGAAGAGCAACAAAACAAAGCAAAGCAACAGAAGACAAAAAGGGAAGCCGAAGTGATGGACACTGGGTTTGTCAAATGAAAGAAAAGGATGACCACCATCCACACGGAAGGGTTGGTGTACATCGGTCGTTTTTCTAGTTTTGTATTTTGTTTTCTCTAAATTCATTAAGACTGAAAACGAAAGAGTGAAATTCTGTTATTCCAGTCTCTGGTGGAACGAAAGAGAGAGAGAGATTTTTAAGAAAACCAAAGCGCCATGACAATCTGGTGATGTTGGCACTGGGGTGATTGTAGAATATATTGTCCATCATATTAATTCGCATATATTACAGAAATGAATGTTGGCACTGGGACGAGTTTATAATATATTAATTCGCATATATTTCAGAAATGATGGAAGTCATTTGTACATACCATAAGCTACACATTTTTATGGTGGCTCGTCTTAGTATATAAATAATCTTATTTTATTAACCATTCTATTTTTATGGTGAACTGAGACCTACATTTTAATAATTACATAGGTATAAAGCTTACTCATTTTTTGTCAGTGTTTGTAGGAATGTTATTTACGCATGAAGTTTCTTAAATTGTATAGGATAATTTTAGTGTATGCGTCAAAGACTCTGCAATAATGAACTCCAGTTACCTGAATTACGTGTGAAAGTATTCTCCCTCTATATCACTATATCACACACACACACACACACACACACACAAATTACCCTTTCAAGTTTTTATGCAAGCCACTAAGGAAAAACAGTTCTGGAAGCAAATCCCAGCAGTTGGTCTGAATTTTTCTTTTTCAACTCGATTCAATCTGTACTGTTCAGACAAAAGCGTTTAACGGCGAAAAAAAAATCTTTATGAACCATATTTACCACTACATAAAGCAGGTGCCCTATTAATGGTACCTACTAATGAACTTATTACTTGTGTGTGTGTTTTTTTTTTCTTTTTTCTAGGTGAGTAATGTAGAATAGGTAAAATGGCAACATTATATCATATACTGGGAAAGGAATAAATGCATCTTCATTTCTCATACTAACGACAAAAGTAATTATTATCATTAACATTATTATAATTGAGAGACGGTAGATTCAGAGCTTCACAGTGTAATTAAGAATTTTCCTGAATGCCCTCAAAAGGAAAATCTTGTAACCATCTATTGTTCTTGTTGTTAGTATTTATAATCACGAATTCGTATGGAACCAAATAAGAGTAGTATTAGCCAACTATGAAATAAACTTAAAAGGCCATGAGCGTAATATGAAATAAGCCCCCCAAAAAAAGTAACTCACTACAGTATACAAATTAAAAAGCACAGATTTGTACAAAATTAATTTGTAAACGATATTAGATAATACGTGGCACGATGGCTAGCTTAGTTGAACATCGTAAAGAAGAAATCTAGTATAACGATTATATCTACCAGAGATCTAAGAAGTCTTTCAGTCAAACTGGATATTACTCCTGCAGGACCCACTAAAAGTTGGGTCTCCTTTTGGGATTCAGCAATCGCCCAATGCCGTTCTTGGGGCGAGCCTAAATTATTCATAGGATCCAAAGAGATTATTCTGAAATCTTCTTCCGGGCCAGATTACGTCAGGTCTATGAAGGCCATGAAGGTGCTGGGAGTATTTGCTTAAGCCCCTTGGGAAAATTCTTGCTACTGATAAAAGATATCTTTTGACACACTCGTACCGTTGTCTCAGGAACTGATATGGCAACATCTAAGGCGAGTAATAATATTTATTACATTATAGTGTCTGGTATTGTTATGAATTTTTCTGTTCATTTATATTTTTGTTTGCTTGTTGAAGTGACCAGATTTCGAGAGATTGAATGCTAAAATATGTTCACCCGAGATTGAATGAACGAAAAAATTAGAAAATACATTTATGAATAAAAATGCGCACCCACTCAATATTTTTTTTTACTTAACTGTGCCTGATCTTCATCTCTGGAGACAATTTAAAACTCAAAATGTAAATGTATCTACCGCAAGAAAGTTTTATTACTATAATTTTTTATGACGTCTTTGTTTCAACACTACACCGAACTCACATGCTCTTTTCTCTTCCAATTCGCTTTGGGAATTTGACAGAGTAATTCAATTAGCTAAGTGTCGAAAGTCAAGACCTATCAATAGTTAAAGGCGTAAGTTAATACCTAAAGTAAATATTGAAAGGTTTAGCTCCGGAGTTAAAACTTACCAGCGAATTAAAGCTGCCACTAATGGATGGGATTCTGCTCATTTGCACTACTTACATTAGCTCTCTCTCTCTCTCTCTCTCTCTCTCTCTCTCTCTCTCTCTCTCTCTCTCTCTCTCTCTCCATGACAGTTCAGTGCGAAGACGAGAAGAAAACGAATCCTCCGACACCCTCCTCATACTCCATTGAGTTTTCTGTACCATGTAGTATCCTTTAACTTATCTATCAGACGATCATCTCATAACACAGCAGCCTAACAATGTTACGACTAATTCATAATATAGTTTAGATACGTTTAAATGATTAATTACTTTAAAAGGTATTTGTTTTTAGTGTCAATCTGGACCAGAAAATGTAAGTTTGTGCTTTTTTTTACGAGTGCAACATCTAAAAGTAAATAAGTTTTCTTTTGTATGACTACCTTCCATGTGGTGTATATAAGTGTTCAACCGAATGCACTAGTCCGGTTGCACCAACTGCCTAGTCTGAATGCACTACACCACCGCCATCTTGAAATGACTCTCAATTCAAGATGGCGGTGACTACACCTGCACTCATACTACCAGACTGATTGCACCAATCTTGGAAAAAACACAACTTCTCACAGGATTTGTTTGGAAATAGCATCGCTAAAACAAACAAGCTGATAGAAGTTGTCACTCATCGGTATTGGAACAAGAAGAAATGTGGGCAACTTGGGTGTGAATCACCAATATTTTAACGTCACGCGCCGTGGTCTCACACACGTGGTTAGCCAAAACAGTACTTTAAATTGCTACCCATAATGTAAACAACAGGACTTGCTGTATGTCCATATATCTTTTTAGTCATTCATTCATTCTATCAGTGATAATGCCAAGTAACTGCGGGGCATTTGGCTGTTCTAATACACGTGAAAAACGAAAACCTCTTATGTAAAATACCATCGTTTTCCAAAAGCAAAGGCATACATATAGACCAGCGGGTACATCTCCGTATGGAAACAGTTTAATAGTGACCCTCTTGAAAATAAGATATCTTTCAAAACCCCTAAGGCAGAAAGAGAAATTTTTGTGTTCTCGGATGTTCCCCATTTAATCAAAATCGTTAGAAATAATTTTACTAACTCGGGTTTTTTTCCTTAACACTGGAGAGTGTATTTCAGATGCTGGTATACGAGAAATGCTCAGTAAAACCAGAACAGAATATGGGCTTGCATATAAGATAAATGAAATGCATTTGCTTAGAATGATATTCTTACAAACGTAAATTGAATCATGTAAAAAAAAGAGCAACTTAAATTCCTAATACCTCTCGCGCACTTTCTGTTCAATTAGATTATGGTGTCGTACTTCTGCTTTAATCATAAGGGTATGAGACGGTGTCATTTATTTAGGAGTTCTCACATCTAAAGTGGATTTTTTTGTGATAGGTTATTATGATAAGTAGCCATATGCTCTTATACATCATCCGTCTCGAAAATGATATCCGAGTGGATTGCCGGCAGTTTTCCCGTCTTAGGAGAAAACCATACTGTTCTTAAGCCTGCATCAGGAGCTGTATATATATATAATATATATATATATATATATATATATATATATATATAAGATATATATATATTTGTATATATATATATATATATATATGATATATATATATAGATTATATATGTATATATATATATATACATATATATATATATATTATATATATATAATATATATATATAAATATATTATATATATATATACTCACAGGTAATCAAAATGATAGTCAAGTAATATTAAAATAACTATTTATTTAACAATGGAAAGATAATAAATCAAGTTCAAATCAAGTCTCACAGACTAACTTAACTCAGTTAACCCCCCAACATTAAAATGTCTAAAACAGTAATTTGTCACACCAATTGTCTCTCCCATCTGGGACTCCCTGTCCCTCTAGGACTCTCGGTCCCCCTAGGACTCGCGGTCCCCCTTTGCCAGAATCGTCTGTTTCAAAGACACGAGAAACACACTCGTTAGCACACATAAGTTTAAAGACAAAGTTAAAGGTTAAACATTCTTACAATGTAACAAGCCATTCCTTTTGGCTAAAGTAATTCAAGACTCACCCATGGCAGCCTGGAATACTATGCACTTAATATAAATAAACTTTCGCAGAGCTCCCCCGTCATCTTGCCTTTCTCCCACAGACGTCTCTATGCAAGTCTCCCATAGACTTGGTTACTGATACATTATCAAAGGAAGAGGTGCGCACGTACATATGAATGCACACTTCGTTAACGCCTCATATTACTGGCTACAACTAGTTTCCCAAAGGTACTTGAACAAAGACAGAACTGACAAACATTGACTCGCCTAACTATGCAGTTTCGAATCACGCCATCACAGAAATCATTTATCAGCTTTTCTCGGGTCATTGCTTCGGCTCTGTTCTCCACATTCCAAAAAGGTCACAGCGCATCACATTATGCTATTAAATATATCATTAATTATAACCCTAGGACTCACATATATGCGAGTCCTAGGGTTATAATTAATGATATATTTAATAGCATAATGTGATGCGCTGTTACCTTTTTGGAATGTGGAGAACAGAGCCGAAGTAATGACCTGAGAAAAGCTGATAAATTATTTCTGTGATGGCGTGATTCATAACTGCATAGTTAGGCGAGTCAATGTTCGTCAGTTCATGGGTCTTTGTTCAAAGTGCCTTTGGGAAACTAGTTGTAGCCAGTAATATGAGGCATTGACGAAGTGTGCATTCATATGTACGTGTGCACCTCTTCCTTGGATAATGTATCACTAACCAAGTCTATGGGTGACTTGCATTACAAAAATAATGTTTATTCAACAACGTAAAGATAATAAATCAAGTCCAAATCAAGTCTCACAGACTAACTTAACTCAGTTAACCCCCTAACATTAAAATGTCTAAAACAGTAATTTATCACACCAATTGTCTCTCCCATCTGGGATTCCCTGTCCCTCTAGGACTCTCGGTCCCCCTAGGACTCGCAGTCCCCCTTTGCCAGAATTGTCTGTTTCAAAGACACGAGAAACACACTCGTTAGCACACATAAGTTTAAAGACAAAGTTGAAGATTGAACATTCTTACAATGTAACAAGCCATTCCTTTTGGCTAAAGTAATTCAAGACTCACCCATGGCAGCCTGGAATACTGCACTTAATATAAATAAACTTTCGCAGAGCTCCCCCGGCATCTTGCCTTTCTCCCACATACGTCTCTATGCATGTCTCCCATAGACATGGTTAGTGATACATTATCAAAGGAAGAGGCGCGCGCGTACATATGAATACACACTTCGTTAACGCCTCATATTGCTGGATACAACTAGTTTCCTAAAGGCACTTTGAACAAAGACCCATGAACTGACGAACATTGACTTGCCTAACTATGCAGTTTCGAATCACGCCATCACAGAAATCATTTATCAGCTTTTCTCGGGTCGTTGCTTCGGCTCTGTTCTCCACATTCCAAAAAGGTCACAGCGCATCACATTATGCTATTAAATATATCATTAATTATAACCCTAGGACTCATATTAATAATATATATAGTATATATATATATATAGAATATATAATATATATATATATATATATAATATATATATATATATATATATATATATATATATATATAGTATATATATATATATATATTATATATATATATATATATATATATATAATATATATATACTATAATATATATTATATAATATATATATATATTATATATATATATATATATATATATATATATATATATCTATATATATATATAATATATATATATATATGTATATTATAATATATATTATATATATATATTATATATATATATATATATATATATATAACTTTAGATATAATATATTATATATTATATATATATATATAATATATATTATATATATATTACATATATATGTATATATATATATATATATATATATATATATATAATATATATATATATAGATATATATACTATTATTATATATAATATATATATACATATATAATATAAAGTTCGGGGGAAAACGTAGCTGCAGAAGCCCATGGAAAATAGAGTAGAGATTTCCTGCAGAGCTGGGCAGTGTAGTACAGTAGGGAGACAGGGGTAGGCTTTGGTAATTCGAACCTGCTACCTCAAAGAGGTATCCTAGACTATTACATGTGCTCATGTTAATTAAGTGTATCTGTGAGGAGAGGGGTGGGGGCAAAGTCTCTCCGCCTCAGTACTTTTGTTATATTTGACGTTTCCCAAACATAACTAGGATCCACTGAGGTAATCAGGATTGAGAATTCCTATTGCACTTGCTTTGTCCCTCGTATATCAGTCGTTGATGATCGTAGTTATAACTTGTGCTTTCATCAATAAAGTTCATTTGTATAAAAAAAAATCTTTTTTATTATACGTATACTCTATACTTTTCCTTAACGGTAACACGTGTTGTCCATCTTGTAAGTTTAATTTATTTCTTTTTATCCGTCAAAAAAAAAAAACACGAATTTCATCTCCTATGAGACACTCAAAACGGAAAACTGGGTTTCGTATTGCACATATTCTCCAGGAAAGAAGACGTATCTCTTCTCGTATTTCTTCTGTGAAAAGGAAGACGGCTCACTTTTTATTTACATTTTAAAAAAACGTGGGGAGAGACCATTTTCCTATTGTACTTCTTTTGTCAAAAATGCGATTTTCATATCCTACACAAGAATACCGACAATTCTCACGCCGCAAGACTTCTGTAACGAGAGGAATATCTCGCATCTCATTTTGAATAACGCTGGTAGTTTCATTCAGTAACTTTCCTTTTTTCCTTTTTTTTAGAGAATGGAGTCAGGCTTATTTTCTAAGGTAAGAGGGCATACCTTGGTTTTTAAACACAAAATTTCACAAAGCAATTGTTCTTCTTTAGTGCCACATCGTAATTCCACTGGCAAAGAAATCCAGAAGTTTAATAAAAATGAGAGATTATTCTGAACCGTCGTCAATAACCATACATCTGGCAACGAGTTAATGTGAAAATACCAAGGTTAAAGAGTATTGAAATAAATCAGTTTCAAATCTAAAGTACATCATAAAAATGCAATACTGCCTACTTATCACCCCAGTTCTCCTAAGAAAAACACTACAGTCCCTTAATATTTGTTAAAATAACAAAAATCCTGTATCCTGTTATTTTCAAACGCCGTTACATAGAAATTCATACCTTGTGATACTGAACATTACACTACTATAAGAGATGGATTAGATTTTAGTTAGTGAAACTGGAACAGAAAAAGTAACCAAGTTCTTCAGTGGCAGTGAAAAAACGCTCACGCTTTTATAAGATAACGAAAACTATCAAACATCTCCCCTCCCCCAACCTTGAATAGAGAGAGAGAGAGAGAGAGAGAGAGAGAGAGAGAGATTCTTTAAAGCCTCTCCAAAGTCTTTATTGTGTTTCTTCAGGTGGTCGTCAACATTCGACATGCACATGAAAAAGCACAACAAACATCTGCCGACACCTTTAATTTTCTGAACATCAAATGGAAATCACAGTTAAAAATACTGCTGTTGTTTATTAAAAGAAAATATTTCATTTTGTTATTCCTATTCATTTAGAAAATACATCTATCTGCAACTGTATCCCTCTAGTAGCAGAACGAACCTTGCATTTTAAGTGAAAACGAAGAAAAAATGTGCTTGCCAAAAGCAATGCTACATATATATGCAAGCCCTACTGGATGATGATGTGACTTATAAAAAACTAACAAAAAGTCATAAAAAACTTCAATAGCACAGTGAAAAATATCCTTAAAGATAAAACAGAACTACTAGGCAAACTGTCAGTCAAATCTCCTTCGCTACCTTACTTGTAGGGATTAGTCAAAAAGCACAGAGAAAATAACCCTATGCGGCCTATTATCAGTACTGTTGGTTCAATTTCATATAAACTATCGAAATACATCACAAAGATCTTGTCCCCGTTACTTGGAACCATCTCCGATTCTCATATATATAATTCTCTAGATTTAGTTGATAAATTAAACAAAATTGCTCTTTGCCCTACTGATAGATTCGTTAGTTTTGATGTATGTTCTCTTTTTACTAAAGTCCCTGTAGACTCTATTTTAGACTATCTTAGTAATGAACTAACTCAGCATGAATTACCTCTACCTATAAGTCACATTATTTCACTCAAGAGTTTGTGCATTTGTGATTGTAAGTTTATATTCAATGGTGAATTTTATCAACAAATATTTGGCATGGCAATGGGGAATCCTTTATCACCACTACTCTCAAACTTGTACATGGATTTTTTTGAAAAACGCTACTTACCTAATATCACTTATATTCCTGAAAAGTGGTATCGTTATGTTGATGATATTTTAGCTGTCCTGCCTGTCGGTATTGATGTAAACGATTTACTCTCTAAATTAAATAACCAAGTACCATCGATTAAGTTTACTCTAGAATTAGAAAAAGACAATTGCCTCCCTTTCTTAGATATTTTGATACACAGAGAACCATTTCAATGTCAATTCAGTGTTTATAGGAAACTGACCAACAACTTAATTTATGTTCATTTCTTCTCAGGCCACCATCTTAACATAAGAATATCAATTTTTTCTTCTATGTTTTTACGAGCATTGCGCATTGTCAGTCCCCAATATTTGGATAAAGAAATTGAATACATAAGAAAAATAGGGAAAGATTTATGCTATCCTTCACATATATTAAATATTTGTTATAATAAAGCCCACAAAAAGTTTTATAGTGTAAGTAACACACAGAAAGAAAATTTTAAGAACATTCTCAGCTTGCCTTTTTTTAATGGATTTGAAACTATTAAATCATTGTTAAAAGCTTTTAATGTCAACCTTGTTTTCTCTTATAATAACACACTAAAAGGAATGTTACTAAAAAATTGCCTCAGAGAAAGCAACAACATAATATATAAAATTCCATGTATGGATTGTCCCTCATTTTATCTCGGACAGTCTAGCAAGGGCCTAGAAGTAAGGCTAAGCCAGCATAAATATTCTGTAAAAACTGGGCAAACATCTAATGCAATATTCATTCATTTAAGTGAAAACAACCACCGAATAAAAAATTGGGTGGTAGTTCAGTAATTGCAAGGTCAAGAGATGTCTTATCACGAAATCTTTTAGAATCTGCTTTAATACAACTTACTTTTCATAGTAATTTCAATGTTAGTCGTGGCCTTTTTCATTTAGACCCTTGTATTTGTAACATGTTTAAGAATGACCTCAAAGATATAGTTACAGACTTAAATAAAAATTAGTTGCCTTTGAGTTATCTTCGTTGCAATGTATGTCTAACCTGCATTGTCAATATGTATTGTGAACATCGTTTTGTATACCAAAGTTCTGAACAGCTGTCACCTATAATTCTTTAATTGTCTTGTCCTTGTATCTGAGATGGTTATCTTAAACTTTTAATCGCACCCATTGTTTATGCTTGTTTGGGAAGGTTACTCTTCTTCCAGGTGTGTCGGATCTAGGTACTAATCTCTTTATAATCCCTATCTGTCAGTTACACGAATCTTCTTGTTTTGTCTTTTGTCCCATGTATATCAGTTCTGCGCAGTAAAGGACGTGGAAACGTCGAAAGGTCTCGAAGTTACTCCTTCGTTTATTTTTCCTTCGGGGCATATATCTTTATTATGGATTATCACGTTCCTAACTTTCGTGATTCAGTTTATACATACATACATACATATATATATATATATATATATATATATATATATATATATATATATATATATATATATATATATATATATATATATATATATATATATATATATATATATATATATATATATATATATATATATATATATATATATATATATATATATATATATATATATATATATATATATATATATATATATATATATATGCATACATACATGCATATATACATAAATGTGTATAGATATATGTATATATATACATATATATATATATATATATATATATATATATATATATATATATATATATATATATATATATATACATACACACAATAATATGAATACCTTGGAAACGGACTTATGTACCAAGATAAAATGCAAATATTGTGAAAAACCGAAAATGAAAAACCAAGATTTAATTCTGTGAAGATCAAATTCTTAAACAAAAGTGAAGCGACTAAAAATGAATATACCATTTTTTTTTTTTTATTCTTTTGACAACGCCAGCTTTCAAATAGCATCTCACGTCCGAAAAGGATTAGGTTTCCAAATCCAACGAGTCTCCTGGTGTCATTAACTACTCGAGTCAACATTACTGAAATTTGCTTCTACAAAAATACACGCAATACAAAGCACAACCGCTTACCACCTCATTTCAGCTGCTTATCGGCAAGTTCCCTGTCCGATACCTAGTCGTCTTTAAAAAGGAATTAAAATAATCCTTGTGCAGAAATGCTCTCCAATTTATGGCCCAATTCTACACCTTCACTGTTCTCGTCTATATAGCTACATTTGTTCTTTCCTTTTCTTCGCCTTTCTTCATACTTTTCTACATTTATTTATCATCCTTATTTATTTCTTTGTTACCCTCTTGCTCCTCATCAAACTGGTCTCCGGGAACCTTTTTTATAGCTATTTTTTCATCTCCACATTCACTCATAACGAACTCTTAATTCTTTTAAATTCATTTGTGTCCGTTTCTCTTTCGTCACTTCGCTCAATAAACCTTCAGACCGTGCCCTAAAAATCCTGCCTCTCTTCGTCCTCCTTTTCTGTCGAGTTCTCCACTCTAACCCTCCTCCTCCGGTTCCCACCCAGATCTAGTTCTACCTTTTCCTCTCATTCCTTTTACTAACCTCTACCCCGACCCCCACCCCCACCCTCTCCGCACCCGCGCGCCCTCCCACACATAACCTGAGAGCGAGGGCGGATAGGCCCCCTTTCATTTATCTAGTTAGGGATCGTCCCCTGGTATCTGGCTTTCCTTGACCCGGCACTAATAACTTAGTTTCCTCCCATTAAAGTATACTGACGGGTAGAAACTCCTCCGCCAGGAGAATGGAAAATGAAACAGGCATCGCAATAAGGAAAGCATGGCATATTTATCAGTACCTAAACAGGCCTTGGTAATTAAAGAGTGAGTGACTTGAATATCATTCAAAGTCGAGTGTGTTTATCACTGTCAATACTTTTATTATGAATACTATTTTGCTACTACTTCAACACTTGTGTGGAAATTGCCGACTATCATTTTAATTATTTTATCTCTCGAATCTAGATTGTGTGTATTGTATTGTCTCTGCTTTGTATATTCCCTGTATATGGCCCTGAGCTGAAATAAAGATGATGATGATGATGATTAGTAGTATTAAAACTGTACGTATTTCTTGAAACCATCAGGACATGTGGTGTATATATGCGTAGATGTACCACATGGAAAAATGAAAGTGTATATAATCCGAACCGTGGAAATGGCAATATTACAATAGTTTTATATGTCTTAATTTAAACCAACAGATTAGTTAATGTAGTAAATCATCTTATATGTCCAGACAGGTGACAAGTGATTAACTACGAAACAAATTGTCTTTGTGTAAACGGGAATCATGACACTTACATAATGGAATATTCTTATATGAAAAATCACACTTCTATGTCGATGATCACAATTTGAAGAAAACTAACCGAATAATAATAATAATAATAAAAAAAAGGATTATGTCTTCATTTGAAAACCATTGCAAACTGGTCACTCAAAAACATGATTCAACCTGAAGTTTGCATCAAACCAAACCTGACGATCAACCTTAAGACAGTTTACACCTACGCACTTTCGTGGTGCGAGCTGTCACGGCGTGGGATAACAAGAAACCGTTACAAACCGCACTATAAATGCACCAAAAGTGTGCCGCCTCGCTGGCGGGGGTAGGCGATGATAATTAAAAGCCGCGCGACGCCGCCCGGATTTTAAATCATTTTTGAGCGGCGTCTGGCGGGTTGATGAAGTCGCATAAGGCCATATGCGGTATAGCGCGGCCTCGCAACAAAAGAGGTAAGAACCCGCATGGTTCCCTGCCACACCGCACGTGGCGCGATGTGGTGCAAAGTCGTACTACCCGCAAGGGAGTGTTACGGCCTGATGTGACGGCTCCGTACGGTGCCCTTGCGGTGCCCTTACGGCGCCGCCATACACGATTCATACATGCCGCACACATGTTGCAGGGCGTGCGGCGTGTTACGGCGTCTCCCTAGGTAGATTTTTTTTTTTTCTGATTTTTTTAGGTGAACTTCAATACTTTTTTTCTTTTATTAATAAACATTACTTTACAAAATTATATTTTACAATTCTTTATATACATTATAAGATCTATTATATATATATTATTTATTTATTATTTTAAATATGTTTTTAAATTAGAAACATACTGATTCGTGAAAATTTTGTCAACATTAGACTTAAATCCTATAATATTTACATTAAATGTATTTAACAGTCTATTCTTTATACATTTAATAATTTGCAGGTCAGTACTTATTCCCAAATATCTTGCCATCCATATACTTGAAATAAAATCTGCTACTATTACCATTGCTATATTTTCATCCCTTTTTGAGTTTGCTTCAAAATATAGTTTTAAAATCCTTAACCTGCTATTAGTTTTTAATTTACAACATTTTCTAAGCAATTCGAATACCCAGGACAACAAATTCTTAACCAAAGGACAGAAATATACAATATGCATATTAGTTTCTATGCATCCACAACCGCATTCCTTAACATCTTTTATTTTCATCATGGCTAGCCTATCATTTCCACTTAAAACTTCATGAACATACTTAAACAAAATTTCTCTACTTTTATTTCCTATATACTTATTATTTACATGTTCCCAAATTAGTTTCCAGTTGAATAGTGGATACAATTTTTCAATATTTGGAACATATTCGCTGTTTTTCATTAAATGTTCATATACCACTTTCGTTTTTATCTGTGGATAAGAGGTCATCTTATTAGCACTTCGTAATATATTTATCATACTTTCATAAAAACTAGGTGTAAAAATAATGCAATCCTGATGTTGGCATTCATTTTCTATAAGGTAGGTTGCTCTGACTTTACAATAATAAATAATCATTTGGTAACAAAACAACGATCTTTTAAACATTTTAGAAATGTACTAAACATGATTGACTTCGCTTTACACTGAATATCAATAATTCCACAACCACCTCTTAATTTTGACAAAAACATAGGTCGATTGGATGGAAGGTTGCCGCGCATTCTGGGGAGGATAAAAGGGGCCGGACAGACCACGGGGGCATCATTCGCGCTCTGACAGCCTGTCAACACTGTATAAATAAATAGAATGTATTTTTTTTAATAATAAATGATTTTTTTAGTTATTTTCTTAATATTAAATGATTTTGTATATTTTATATCATTCATAATGTTTCTTTTTGTAATAAATATGTTGAAATACTGACTTGCATTTACATTTTCGGTATTGATGCTTAATTCATATGTCATGAATATATATATATATATATATATATATATATATATATATATATTATATATATATATATATATATGATGTGATTGGGTGAAATGAAATTGAAAAATGAAAAAGCATGGCTATAAAGAATAATAACATGAAGAAATATAACAGGAAATCTAACATGAAATATGATATATGAAACATGAAATAAATAGAACTCGGAAAATAACTTGAACTATAGAATGAAATGTAACATGAAATAAATATGGCCATCAAATGATATAATAACATATAAGGTAACGAACAATAATATAACATTGAGAACATGATCAAATGAACATGAACAGATACAAATATGATAATGAAACAATAATTAACATTGACTGGACATAGTTATTACCAGGGGAACAATGAAAAATCAGTAACAGACTAAAGACATATTGACCTCGGTTGATAATATATGATATTTGCAGTTGAAAATGTTATGGTATAAACCAAGTCCCAATTTCATTTTCTTACATTCTATACTTTTCATGTTCATTTTCTTACATTCTATGCTTTTCATGTTCATTTTCTTACTTTCTATGCTTTTCATGTTCATTTTCTTACTTTCTATGCTTTTCATGTTCATTTTCTTACTTTCTGTGCTTTTCATGTTCATTTTCTTACGTTCTGGTTTTCATGTTTTCATGTTCATTTTTCTTACTTTCTCTTTTCATGTTCATTTTCTTACTTTCTGTGCTTTTCATGTTCATTTTCTTACTTTCTGTGCTTTTCATATGCATTTCTTACATCCTATGCTTTTCATGTTCAATTTCTTACATTCTATGCTTTTCAAGTTATTTTCTTACATTCTATGCTTTTCATGTTCATTTTTCTTACTTTCTATGCTTTTCATGTTCATTTTCTTACATTCATGCTTTTCATGTTCATTTTCTTACATTTTCGGTGTTTTTATGTTCATTTTCTTACATTCTATTGGCTTTTCCATGTTCATTTTCTTACTTTCTATGTTCATGTTTCATTTTCTTAACATATGCTTTTCACATCCTACATTCCTGTGCTTTTCATGTTTCATTTTCCTTACATTCTTCTATGCTTTTTCATGTTCATTTTCTTACATTCTATGCTTTTCATGTTGCATTTTCTTCATTTTCTTATTCTATGCTTTTTCATGGTTCATTTTCTTACTTTCTATGCCTTTTCATGTTCATTTTCTTACTTCTTGCTTTTCATGTTGTTCATTTTCTTACTTTCTATGCTTTTCATGTTCATTTTTTACATTTCTAAATGCCTGTGCATGTTCATTTTTTCTTACTTTCTAATGCTTTTCTGTTCATTTTCCTTACTTTCTTTTATGCTTTTCATGTTTCATTTTCTTACATTCTTTTAGCTTTTCAATGTTTCATTTTCCTTACATTTCTGTGCTTTTTCAAGTTCATTTTCTTACTTTCCTATTTTAGAACTTTTCATGTTTTTTCATTTTCTTACATTCTTTTCTGTTCTTCATGTGGGGCATTTTTCTTACAATTCTTTTATTGCTTTCTTTCATGTTTTATTTTACTTACATTCTCTTTGCTCATGTTCCATTTTCTTACTTCTATGCTTTTCATGCTTCATTTCTTAGTTTTTCTTATTGATTTCATGTTCATTTTCCTTACCTTTCCTGCTTTTCCTGTTCATTTTCTTACTTTCTATATTTTTCATGTTCCATTTTCTTTTACTTTCTATGCTTTTTATGTTCATTTTCTTTTTTTACTTTCTATGCTTTCATGTTCATTTTTTTTTACTTTCTATGCTTTTCATGTTCATTTTCTTACTTTCTATACTTTTCCATGTTCATTTCTTACATTCTGTGTTTTTCATGTTCATATTTCTTACATTCTGTGGCTTGTCATGTTCATTTTCTTACTTTCTATGCTTTTCATGTTCATTTTCTTACTTTCTATGCTTTTCATGTTCATTTTTTTACTTTCTATGCTTTTCATGTTCATTTTCTTACATTCTATGCTTTTCATGTTCATTTTCTTACTTTCTATGCTTTACATGTGCATCATTTGCTTCTCATTTGTCTCATTATTATGAATTATGTTATTATTACTCCACAACAACACCGCAAGCCACCCGCAACACACCGCTACACGGAGTAACAAAGCCGCAAGAGCGCGTGCCCTGGCATAGCAACAACGACCATAACACCGCGCCAACTCCGTAACACTCCGCTAGGCACCGCAGGAACACGCCGTGAGGTGCCCGTAACCCACCGCCCGGGTCCACCCACGCCGCCCAATAACGGTCATTTTTTCTCCCAACCGCGTCAATTTTGTAACGGTTTCTTGCGGTCCCACCCCGTAACAGCCCGCAACACGAAAGTGCGTAGGTGTAAACCTACCTTTACCTGTCAAAGCTTCGTAGCAGCAGCAGCAGATGTAGGTTCCACCCTTTCCCTGAGGAAAAACAAAAGAGAAAAACAAATGGATTCAGAGGATATTTGAATAAGCGTGAATAAATAACACAAACCCCACTAATAATTATTGGCGCAATATTTCTTTTTCAAATTGAAAACAGGAATACCACAATTTCGACAACATTCATTATTCATATCACTGTTGATGAACATTCTGTGGGGTATGCACACCATGCCATTAGTTTGCTAAAAAGATTCCCATAGAACACTGTTCTCATAAATAATTGAAAAGTAGAAAAGGTAGAGGAGAGAGAAGAGAGCCGGAGTGAGGAGAAGAGTGGGAGAGAGTGTTCCCTCTTCTCGGTCAGAATTCCGCCATCGCCTTACGAGAATGATAGCAAAATTGACTAAGTCGGTATTTTAGTGCGTGATGTTGGGTAAAACTTGTTATGCCGTGAGTAAAATAACATAAAGGAACATGTACGGTTCAACTCACAAAATGTACTGTACGTATGTAATAGCAGTGAAAGTCATTTTTTAGTAATCATAATAGAAATTCCGGCCGAGATAAAGTTCGAAACAAAAGCAATAAGTGATGAAGGACTCGGTTGGCAGAAAAACGCCCCTTGCTCAGAGGAGCCACTATGGCGAATCAAGACCAGATGAGAGAGAGAGAGAGAGAGAGAAAGTCCGACACGGTTGAACAAACGAAGAACTTTCACTGGTGTGGATACAAACTAGAGCAGGATAAACAATTATAAGAGCAAAGAATAAAAAACAATTACTAAGAGCAAAGCACACAAAAAAGGAGAAGGAAGCCAGATTACACGCAACAATGAAACTAAGGTTTCCCACTCCTCTTTCAGGAGACGTTCCCTCGGCCAAATTGCTGTCAGCCTCGCTTGAAGAAAAATATGCGAGCTTAGTTACATATAAAGTGTGCTTCCAGAAAGTTTGTAGATCTAATACTGATATGCAAATATGCACTGAATCCGGCCCGGACGACCTGTCGAACCATACCGAAAGTTTTCTTCGCAAACTTTTTGTGTCTTTGCAACTACGAATTTTAAAATGACAGGAAACAGACATCAGTAACAACTCTTGAAAGCTTTCTTCTGTGTGTGTGTGTGTGTGTGTACGGTGAGAGAGAGAGAGAGGAGAGAGAGAGAGAGATGAATATTTGTTTCCTCTGGTGATTTTGGGTCTGGGTAAGAACGAGTATTCGCGTTCGTATGTAAGCTGTTCCAGAAAATACAAGCACTTCTTAGTCTCTTTCTTTTTGTACATACATACATACATACACACACACATTACATACATGGTAGCTGGTAGAATGGCATGGGTCGAAGCCAGGGTGGAGAAAAAAATGGAGCCAGACACTTCATCCCAAAATACTTGCAGGCAACTAGAAGGATTAAACATAAATCAATCCCCTATAAAAGGAAAAAGGTGTTTGGTATATATGTTTATGAATATGAATATGTACATGTATATGTGTGTGTGTGTGTGTGTACGTGCAATCTTAAGGCCAACCATCCATTTTTATAGATCATTTACATCTGCTATAACAGTATAACTATGAGATTTAGCACTTGAAACAGTGTGACTTCTGGACAGAGAGACAGAGAGAGAGATTGAAGAAGAAGAGAGCAGAGAGAGAGAGAGAGAGAAGAGAGAGAGAGACATATGGACTGATAAAAATAAATGTTTTTTATTATGATTTTTATTTCCGAGAGTTGTTTCAAGAAATGTTAACAATAAATATCCACCTGTTATTATGAAAAAACGCTGGTCGTATTCCTCTTATATATAAAGGACGTTGCTCACTCTCTCTCTCTCTCTCTCTCTCTCTCTCTCTCTCTCTCTCTCTCTCTCTTCTTCAGTTTCTTTGCGTGACACTGGGATGGAACGAGTGTGGATAAAAACCGAGAGGGAAGAAAAAGGGATTAAAGCAAGACAGATTTACGATGGTAAAGATCTAATCTGAAAACTAAAGTGAAAAGATAATGATTTGAAAAAGTTTACACGACACTGCAGCTTTTCTTTCTGATTCCATTCAAGAAAACCCCTTACAAACTAAATGGCATATTTAAAACGTCCACTAATTGATGGTAAAAGTGAGGAATTAATGTACAATACAACTAGATAAGAAGTTATTTAACCTTTCTAACTTTTCTTTGGAAAATGTCCATGTCTCATCGTTCGCTGGAAGAGATAAGAAACAATTCGCAGACTTTCGAAAAAGAATATAATCTGAGTGAAACTGACTTCGAGAGAGAGAGAGAGAGAGAGAGAGAAGAGAGAGAGAGAGAGAGATTTTCTTCGAAGCTTATTTACGTTGTAAAACCTGAAGTAAAGACGAGGACAATCGATACATGTGTCTTAAACCATACTAGTAATTTTACTTTTATAAATAAAAATTAAGACAATTACTTTTTGACATTTAGTGCCCTTAATGCTACTACTACTAGTAATGATACTAATGATTCTTGCTACTATCAATAGTTTAACATTAGACATTGTTACCATTTCGTATCAATCTTTTTTTCAATTTTACGTGACAAAATACCCCACAGTTTTGAACGTGTTTTCTTCTATCAACAGGTCCCTCAAAACTATAAAACTACATAAACCACTGTTCTTTGTTTAAAAGCTACAAAGGAAATCAAGATAAGGCCTGGGCTTAAGTATGATTAAAATCTAATTGTGATATAATCAGGGTCTTGAAACAAACACAGTTATCATGTGTATTTTAAATTTTCTTAGACGATCTTATTAAGTTGTTGCTAGATGTGCTCCAAATGGTTCTCTCCACATAGTATGGCGGGCTTCATAAATCATCATTTTTTCATATCAATATTCAGGTAAAAGATAAAAAAGATAAATATTAAACTGTTGACTAATTTACACATTTCATATCAATGTCCAAAACGAAAGGTTTTCAACAAAAAATGAAGTTGCAAAGAGAAAATGGAATTTCAATACAAAAAAAATCCTTTTATGGAACTCTGTATTTTCGACAGGGCAACTGGCGAAGTCAGCGACAGACTGTTACACGACTGTGACATGAAATTGATGATCGCGCACCATCCCTTTTTGGCTTAACAAATATTCACTCCCGAGTTTGGAGTTTTAACGAAGGGTTCAAGTTACGCCTTACTCCCTGGTATTCCCACATCTCGCCTGTCTCCCTAAGGTTATTGAAAGGAAATTAACCTCTATAGGAAAAAGTCTTAATTAATTAGGGACTTCAACTGGGGCGATATTAAGTCATGACGAAATCTACTGGGACGATGAACACAGCTACTCACTCTACTGTCAGGAAGAATTCAGTACCGCTGTTAACGCAGGTGGACTTCGGTATACCTGATGTAAGTTTTAATTTGGCTTGATATTAAAGTTGCAACAGGAGCCGAATAATTTGTTACAATGGACGGGCAATTTGCTTCCTTCCAGAGGCACTTCATGTACTTCACGACATCCGTTTCGTAAATATTTAGCTATTCAAAAGTTATCCTTACAGGTTAACGAACCTACAACAGGACCAGCACTATTCAACAGCCACTGTAGGAAACTACGTTCGCTCTAAGTTAAGTATATCTTAGTTTAACCAGACCATTGAGCTGATTAACAGCTCTCCTAGGGCTGGCCCGAAGTATTAGATATTTTTACGTGGCTAGGAACCAATTGGTTACCTAGCAACGGAACCTACAGCTTATTGGGGGATCCGAACCACATTATGTCGAGAAATTAATTTCTTATCACCAGAAATAAATTCCTCTGTTTCCACAGTGGCAGAGCAGGGAGTCGAACTCGCGACTACCGAATCGGTGGGCGAGCACGTAAACCACTCGCCCAATGAGGAACTCGTTCGTTCCAAGGGTTACTACATAAATAACTAATAGCACAGAATGAAGAACTTTCGAGACTTTGGTATTGTCATCAATATCTGTTACTTCTTGTAATCCTCCTCCGTGGTAAGATGCGAACAGATGCCAGTATATTTCACGTCCGTCTGCGAGCGTCTTTATTTTTTTTTCATCATAGGGTATACTATATACGCATGCGTTTGTGTCCATTACATACTTACATATTAATACTCGTATCTTGTCTTCATCCTCACTCTTACATTAGCAGGGATAACAAAAATATATTTCTACAAACTACACATACATTTATATATAAATATATTATATTATATTATACATTATAGTCTATAAGTATATATATATATGCTTATATATATAATATATGTAATCTATATATATATATATATATATATATATATATATATATATATATATATATATATATATATATATTCATAATATACACACACACGAATGTAAGTGCTGATGCAAGACATACATTTCAATCGAATAAAAAAAATCGACAAAAACTAAATAAATATTAAAACAACATTTACCAGAAAGAAAATAAAACCTAATCATAGGCGAGAATATCCCGTAAAAGCTTTTAAGCCCTGGAGGGATGACAAATGTACTACTTATAAAAAGTAATATCAAAGGTTCAAATGTTACTACGCAATCCATTTGCAGTGCTTCCCATAACACACACAGCCTTCAGATATGGGGCACGTCCATGTGTACACGGATGTATGCGTGACATCTGAATAAAATACCTAATACACGTGAAGGTAAGGATGTGAATTATATGTACTATATATGTAATGTATATATATATATATATATATATATATATATATATATATATATATATATATATATATATATATTAATTTGTGTATTTACATATATAAATATCAATATATATATAATTATATACGTTTTTATATACATGTATATAAATGTACTTACATATATATATATATATATATATATATAATATATATATATATATATATATAATATATATATAGACATATAATATATAATATATATATATATAATATAATATATATATATATATATATATATATATTTACAGATATATATATATATATATATATATATATATATATATATATATATATATATTATAGATATATATATATATAGTATATACACACACATATATATATATGTATATATATATATATATATATTAATATATATATAATTATATATAATCTAAAATACACACAATGTGTATATATGAAATTATAATATAACATTATATATTTATATAATATATATATATATATATATATATATATATAGATATTATTATATAGAGAGAGAGAGAGAGGAGAGAGAGAGAGAGAGAGAGAGAGAGAGAAATGAAACTGATAAAATCCGTGACGTTTGGGAAAAAAGTTAGCTATCTCTAATCCAAGAACAATTCAAAGAAGGAAACACTGTTTCTATAATTGTCTAATCTTTAATGTACGACATTATTCTTTTATCATAACATATGATAAACTGTCAATAATTCTGAGGAGAAAATGTAGTCTTTATTTTACTGCATTTTATATTCTTTCGTTCCTCCACTAACTCCAGACGGTGGGACCTTTATTGCAGAGAACCTGTATAGTCACATATGTTTTAAAATATCTTATGGTGCATATAGTGCGCGTGTTGATGACGTCTCATCATGGGATTATTATTGAATTTTTTTTCCAAAAGCATCCCTAAAAAGCATCAAATTAAAATTATGATTTCCAGTTAATTCCAAAATTTTTTCCTAACATACTGACGCCATGATACGAATAAGTAAAAACAAAGGTTACCTCCTCAGAAATCTAACGCAGAACACGCACACACACACGAACTCACGCACACACACAAACATGTAAGGTCGGAATCTGTATCAACTTATACCTCACTTGTTGGCCTGGTCGGTAGAATCACTAGTCTTGATTTCTCCTCTGTGCGCTGGTTCGAATCCACGAGAGGACGAATTATTATCAACTAAAAAATTCCCTATTGGGTAACATTATGAAAATATAGGTATTAATTCCGAGGTGGAGCGAATTGAGAATCGACTCAATACTTTGTGAAACATAGGTATCTATCTTATGCTGAATTTTATACTAAGTCATTTTTCGGTTCAACTTTTTTGTATCTATGTATTTTTAACAATTTCTTTTCGAATGATTTCGTTACTTCTCATCCCATTTTATCTTATTTTCTTCCTATCTATAAAGAGGTGACTTATTAAATTTTTGCTGTGTTTTGCCTCTTTAGGTAAGTTTTTCTTATAGGTGTAAATGAGTCCTAGGATAGAACAGTAACTTATATATATATATATATATATAATATATATATATATATAATATATATATATATATATATATATATACATATATGTATATATATATTCTTCAAAACTGAAGTATCATTCTCTCTGAAGACGCGAATATCATTCTGAAATTCTCGTTGTTGTCTTCGGCAGCATTTTACTTCACGATTTCTCTTTTCGCAAACTTGCTTCAGTGCGACAGTCGACGAAAAGTTTATCAAGAATGCGGGTGTGTTCATTACCAGTGTTTTGACAAAAAATATCGTTCCAATATTTTTACAGTCAGCGAATTGATAGAGCCGAAATACAAATCTGCGAGAGAACAACAGTTGCAATGCGTCCTATTTGCCATTCTTGATTGACCCATCTCAATGAATTCACCTGTTGCTATCATAAAAGACTTGTTCTGCTTTCATTCATTGTATGATATATGAATTTATGTTTTCGTTTCCTAGATATTTTTGCGGTAATGGCAATCCACTCGCCTTTCATCTATATACATTGTGCAACATGCATGAAGTTCACAGCTATTTGGTTTTTTAAAAATAAGGACATTTTAGAGCCACATATCTTTTGAAATGTGAAAAAAACCTTTTAATGGGCATCTTCTGATGAGAAAACACCTTTCAC
>NC_087203.1:97750446-97770446 GCF_015104395.2 Macrobrachium nipponense
TGCTATAATCTCATAGATTTTCTAGTTGTTTATACATAGATTTTCAGGTTTTATTGATTTCGTGAAAAGAAATATTTTTATTTAAAGTCAGAAGAAATGATCTAATAAACATTATTAAATTTTACCCGTATAGTAAATATAGAACATGAAAATACAAATAACAATTCTAAGTGACTCAAAATTGGAAAGCATCGTTTCGCAACAGTCAACAGGATTTATTAACGAGTATCTTAATTAAAGGTTCATGTAATATATAGGAGTATGATCCTCAATTACCGCCTAATGACTGTTGTTCTAGCATCTTGTGACAGGGGAAATATCGGGTTTCGGAAAAGAGAGAGAGAGAGAGAGAGAGAGAGAGAGAGAGAGAGAGAGAGAGAGAGAGAGAGAGAGACTCTTGTTTCATATAACAGTGCCATTAACTTTCTCTCACACGGGTAAGCGATGCCATTTCTTTTTTCAATCCCGTAGTTCTTTCTGCATATCGACAATATTTCTATCCTTACTTTTGCAAGTATCTTTCTTTCATTTCTTAAATTTTCACGTCAATATCCTTTAAAAAGGCGTTGAGTAAGCTTTAGGTATGAAGGCTTTTGATTACTGACAATGTATTTCACTGTATTTCCAGGGCTGTTTACATTCGGTTTTTTCCCATTCTACATCATCTATTCAATGCAGATTCCACAAAACTCTTCACTTCATGTCTCTCCATTTATCACTTCTGTTCCCGCCTACTTGAACTTTGCTTGAAATCGTTTCCCTTCTTCCTTTTTTCGTCACTGTTTCATCCCTTACTCGATTCCAGTCTGAATTTTCCCTCCTACTTCATTCTATTATTCCGAACAACGAACCTCAATCTCCCTCCACTTCCAGTTCCTTCTGCTTTTGCGTCATACACTTCCCTCGTCACATTCCTCTTCAGTCACGTCCCTGTTTCATCTTGTTCCTCTTTCCTCACCCCTTTCTCCTCCATCTCTTTCGCACCAGTATCTTCCCAACTAACCTGGGGTCTTCAGTGAATAGGTTCATTAATTTTATCTAGTTTCGGATTATCGGTCTCTCGATGTATGGCCTAGGCGGCGGCATTTATAAGAAAAATGAGCCTACCATCTTTGAAAACGATCATTCTTGCCTTTGAAATTCCGATAAGCGTAAGGTTGAAGTTTTAGGGAACAGTTTAAAATCGTAAAATAAATAAAATCAGAGACCCATTAGAAAACTCAATGAAACAAACGAAGAAGAACCTCGAGAAACGAAATTATTCAAATAAACACGTAAGGAGATCAGAGGCTGCACAAATACACAGCCGGTCGGAAGCTGCTGCTTACTAAGGACGCAGAGAGAGAGAGAGAGAGAGAGAGAGGATAGCAGCAGTATGCCGGGATAAAAACAGACCAAGACAGATGTCCCTCGAGGAGGAGCAGAGCAACAGCGGTATATCAAGAACTGAAGACACAAACAACGCCTTGGGACCCAAAGGCACCGACATAATTGAATAGTTGAAGAACTTCCAAGTACGTGGACAGAAACCAAACGGGATAAATAAACGTTAGAGGGAAAAACAAAGAAACAAATCGATGGAACTTTAGTTTCAACTTCGCTTTCTGCAAAATGTCCGCCGAAGCAAACTGAACTCGCTGTCACGCAATATTATCTAAATAACTGGGTTCATTCATTCATTCATAGGATTCCGCAAGCGTCACAGACCTGATATTTTAAACGTAGATATGTATGGGTTGAATATAATGGTAAAACATTTTTTTGAACTACCTACACAACTGGGCTCATTCCTTCATTCATAGGACTCCGAAAGCGTTCACTGACCTAATATTTTAAACGTTGATATGTATGGGTTGAATTAAATGGTAGAAAAAATTTTTGAAACAAACATTTTTTTCTTAGAGACTTTGTACCTAAGCTTCTATATGAATCTAAGTCGGAAAACTGAAGATGAGAGAGAGAGAGAGAGAGAGAGAGAGAGAGAGAGAGAGAGAGAGAGAGAGAGAGAGATTGTCAGTAAAGTATTATGATTTTTTCTAAACGTGCTAAAAAAAAAACCTAAAACACTGAAAAAAGATCTTACACAGACGTCCATTTAAGGGGGGTAAAACTCCGACATAGATCTAAACTCTATAAAAGCACGAGTAGTAGACATGAATAGGAAACGAACAGGGACGGAAACTTTAGCACTTACGAGAGCGAATTTAACTTTCTTTTCAAAGTCATTTTTGCCTCAAATTCTGCCTCAAGTGAGCATTTGAAACTTGGATCTGCACGTCCCCCCTCTGTTGGCCCCCCTCTTTTCTCCCCAAACCCAAAACTATTTCTCTTCACCCAAGTAACCGACTCCCCCCAAGCCCCAACCCCTTTCCTTGTATGTATGTATTCGTGTATTTATGTATATGTGTGTATATATTGTGTATATTATACACAGAAGCACACATATATATAATAAATATATATATATATGATATATATATATATATTATATATATATATATATATATATATATATATGTATATAATATCATATATAATAATATATATGATATATATATATATATATATTATATTATATATATATAATATATCCATAACTATATGTATGGTATAGATATATTTTTATTTTTTATAATATATATATATTTATATATTTATTATAGTTATTCATATAGATATATATATGATATATATATATATTTCTGTATGTATAATAAATATATATATAATAATATATAATATATATTATTATATATATATATATATATTATCATATATATATATCATAATATATAATACACACGTGTGTGTGGGTGGTGGGCGGGGTGGAGGGGGGCGAATGAAACGTCCAATGGAAGTAAAGTGCAAATCAGCAAAGATGATATTTACTCGAACTCAGAACTTGTACCTGCTCTCTCTCTCTCTCTCTCTCTCTCTCTCTCTCTCTCCTCTCTCTCTCTGACATCACTAACAACCTGAAAAATGCCTTGTGCCTCGATATAATTGCTCCAATTTCTTGGTTCTGAGAGTATATCCATGACGTCGAAGAGAAAAAAATATATCCGAGTTGCCAGTTAGATACGCAACGGGAGGAAGGAATATTCAAACACCGGAATCTTTCCCTCAAAACGAGTGCTTAAAAAAAAAAGGAGTCGCTCCAACACCCCTCCCCAAAAAATCAGGTACGCATAAACACGCTCACATACACTCCTTGCAACGCTATTACAGCAGGCTGTGTTTGAGACAAATATCGTTCGCTTTTACGGAGCTTTGTATTTAATGGATGTCATTTATACATGCATAATGCATTTGAAAGAATTAAAAGAAAAAAAAAAAAAAGAAATTGGAAAATATATCGAAAATTCGGGATTTCGGAATGCAGGCGGTGAGCGAATCAATGTATGAAATGTGTCGATCATTAATCGGTTTCCGAAATTTATGAAAACCGAGGTTCAGAAGGAAAATCAGACAGCAGCACTGTATCCCAAGCACCGCAGTCACGTGATACTACTTTTTATTATTAAATTTGAAAAGAAGAAGCCTAACGTCTTAAACCACGCACGCGCACACATACATATAGGATATACTATATATATACACATACATACATAGATAATGTATTCATAGTGTCAGTGTGTATGGGTGTGTATTGGCCTTTAGTATCCTTACTCTTACACCCCAGATGATCCAATTACTCTTATTGATCGAATTTTCATAAGACTACCTCCTTTACCTATGCTAGCTAGGCAGAAAATTACCACTTTTAAATTATCTCAATTTCAAGGATTATTTTTATCCATATCGCTATACTCTTCAACTCTACTTTAGCATTTAAAGTATCTTATATAATTTCCCCCGTGAACCATCAAGCAATTTTTTCCATGTCTAATATTCCAATAAATTAATTTACATTATTCGACAATTAGTTACTACTAACCTAATCCAATCCTCAAACTTAACTGACGACAAGCAGCATTTTCTCTCTTCTCACATGATCAAATACATCCCGCGATCCATTATCTTTACTTTATTAAGAAAAACCTGCCGACGTCTTCTTCCCACGCTGGCAACAGACGCCTAAGCACTAACGATGCCAATCCTATCGCGTAATCAACGGGTCAGTTTTCGTATGCCGTCGTTATCAACTAGAATTACAAAGTGGCATCGTTTAACCCCGATGCGGCAGCTGCTTCGTCCACTGAGATTTCATCTCGCGTGTTTTCATTCGCTTGATTTTTGCCTTCGGATGATACACGAGCTTAACTAAGTCTTTGACGATAGAGTTTCTTTGATAAAGATGCTTATACTCTTAACTGAATAAATGTAAATGTGAATTAAAAATTATGTATATAATCGTATTACTTTTCATTCTCTTGATTTTTACCTTCGGATGATAAACGTCTTTTACGATAGAGTTTTGTTGATAATGGTGCTTATCCGCTTAATTGAATAAGTATAAATGTGTATAAGAAATTAAGTATATAACCGTATTAATAAGACATAAATGCATGGTTCAGGGATAAATATAGCTACTGTTTATTAGCAAGCATTACGGGTCCAGTTACTTATGATATTTAAAATCAATTGTTCGTGCGAAAACCAATTACAGCCCTTTTTTTGTGCTGAAAATGTAAAATCAGTATTCAATTCTATTTGTAATTCATTTGCGTTACTTAAGCTTTTGGTTTTTGACAGTACTACACTAGGAATATATCTTATTGCGAAGCACTTTTTCAGGATTATACACATACATACTTACATATATATATATATCTATATATATATATATATATATATATATATATATATATATATATATATATATATATATATACACACATATACACATACACACACACACACACATATATATATATATATATATATATAATATATATATATATATATATATATATATATATATATATGAAAGTATTATACATATATGAAAGTAAAATACGTTTTAATTATAAAGAGATATGTTTCACATCTCAAACATATATATTACGTAAAGGAGTTATTTCCAAAGGCGTACGAGACACTTTTCGATGAAAGTTTCCTTGAAGACGAGACTGGAGAGACATACTACATACATATAGTGCTGACACTGGTGTGGACGGTAACTCTGGGTAGTCGTAGTTACTACCTTTTAGCTTCTTTGAAATTACCAATATCATATAGCAAAAACTCCGTAATGAAATTGTAAGTTTAATAAAATTTTTAGTATTTGCCGTATCACAGTTGCCTGATTTTCTAGACGTGAAAAAGTATCGAATTATTTGAGAATTATCCTTAAATCTGACTTCTTAAGTATCTTCAAGTCTGACTTCTTAAGTATCCTCAAATCTGACTTCTTAAGTATCTTCAAGTCTGACTTCTTAAGTATCCTCAAATCTGACATATCTTCAGATTGACTTCATAAGTATCTTCAATCTGGCTTCTTGAGTATCCTCAAATCTGACTTCTTAAGTATCTGCAAATCTAACTTCTTAAGTATCCTCAAATCTGACTTCTTAAGTATCCTAAAATCTGACATATCTTCAAATCTGACTTCTTAAGTATCTTCAAATCTGACTTCTACAGTATCCTCAAATCTGAATTAAGTATCCTCAAATCTGACTTCTTAAGTATCTTCAAATCTGACTTCTTAAGTATCCTCAAATCTGACTTCTTAAGTATCCTCAAATCTGACTTCTTGAATATCTTCAAATCTGACTTCTTGAGTACATTTAAGTTAAAAAAAAATATTATTGGGCTTTTCATTACACACGTAACTCACAGGCAATGTCAATAATTATTATATTATGCCAATGTATTCATCAAAGCTGGGTTCTTTTAGTTCAAGTCTTTAACAAAAGGTGAAAAAAAAAGGAAATGTAATAATAATAATAATAATAATAATAATAATAATAATAATAATAATAATAAACAATTCAATATTGTAACTTACAATACCTTTTTTTAAACAAATATGAAACATGCAACAGTAAGTTGAGTCAAAAACCGACTAATAAACAAAGAAATATAGGCAAGGAGGAGTAATCACATTGTAACACTGCAAGAGAAAAAAAAATCTACGCTTGGGCCAAATATGGTTCCCACGAGACAAAGATCGACCAAAAACATGGCCCCGGTCCTGTTCTTCCGCTAGAAGTTTACTGCCCCCCCCCCCACACCCCCCAAAAAAAGGCCCCCAGGCCGAAACGAATTTATTTGCAGTCTGTCTCAAAAGCCCTTCTTATTTGAACGTCCTCTACGCTAAATTTCAAATGCTGAAGGGTGTAACTAAGCAAGAGAGAGAGAGAGAGAGAGAGAGAGAGAGAGAGAGAGAGAGAGTTAATTGACGTGTGAACACAATTTACTGGTGAAAAGATAAGTGTTGGAACGTCTGGGAGACAACTTTATGAGACACGACGAAAGAGAGATCTTATATAAAATGGTTCGTACCGAGAGCCGCCGCATCGAAGAGATCTCAAACGAAAAAAAAAGAGGGAGATGGGAAAGATAGGGAGGGAGAGGGGAGGAGGGGAAATTAAAAGAAAAGACCGGGAGGGGTGAGGTGAGGGGAAGGAGATGTGGGGGAGATTTACAGAGACACACCATTTGAAAGCCAACTACCGTTAGGTGGCAAAGGAAGAATTTACTAGTGAAGTTTACAGAAGACCAATTCAGCTGGTAAAATTGAGAAGTGAGCAAAGAGGATTCCCAAACAAAAATCTGAGGCTTGTGTGTGCGTGTTAGGCAGGATGGAATTTGTGGGGGGTGGGGAGGGGGATTTGGGGGTTTGTGGGAGAACTGCAAAAGAAATAAAGCTGACAAGGGACAGATACCTTCTGATATTTCTCCCTTTCATCTTGTGAAAGACTGACAATCCTCTCGTGGCCAAATTCTTCCTTAATCTTCCAGACGACTTTCGAAGTGAAAACATTCTTTTATCAGAGCTTTTACCTCAGAATTTCCCAACAAAATCACACCAGTGCTCTCTCTCTCTCTCTCTCTCTCTCTCTCTCTCTCTCTCATAGTTATTCCAAATGATTTCTTTAAATAAGCCTACTTTGGTAACGTTAAACAATCTACTGAATAAAAATGAGCACCGTCGCTCATAAAAATGAGACCTTTGAAAAATACGAAATCTTTAATACTCTACTCGTAGGCATAGTTTTCTGGAGAGCGAGAGAGAGAGAGAGAGAGAGGAGAGAGAGAGACGAGAGGAGAGAGAGGGAGAGAATTAGCCCATATTGACCACATCCCAAAATTGGCGCTGCTTTTGAGATAAAAGTTTTTAGCACACTTAACTACATGGATCAGATGGACAAATGACGAGAAAGGAGGCCATTATTAATTCCTCATTCACAGAGGGTTGAAAGTGCTTATAATAAAGTAATAAAACCCTGCTTGAGAGTTTGTTTTCATCAAGATCTCGTGAATGAAATTTTGAGACAACCTGAATGACATTTCTGAGACAGATGCACAGTCTCTGCAATTTCAGGGAATAAAAAAAAAATCTCATGGTATGGTCAATAAGGTGCTAAATGTTCTCTCTCTCTCTCTCTCTCTCTCTCTCTCTCTCTCTCTCTCTCTCTCTCTCTGAACGGAGTAAGGATTCGGATGTTTTCTCAAACTCCAGGGAGGTTTAAATAACAAGTAAAACCCGGACCAACCAAATCCTGTTAGTCCAACAATAAACAAACATATATATATAATATATATATATATATTATATATATATAAATATATATATATATAATATATATCTATATAGATATAATAATATATATTTCTAGATATATGTATATATATATATATATATTATATGTATATATATATAAACTTTATACATACACACACATATATAAATATATACAAATATATATATAATATATATATATATATATATATATATATATATATATATATATAGATATATATATACATATATATATGTTGTATGTATGTATGTATCACACATTATGTATATGTATGTAGTGTCACCATGAAAATAAAAACAGTTAGCTCATATAAAACTTAGATAACCGTTCGAATTTTGCAATGTGAAAGTTGGGCTTGGGTTTGGCATAAATATGACCAGGATTTAATTTCAATAGATAATATTTTTATAATGATCTATGTAGGGAGATGGGAAACGTAAAGTATGATTTGAGTGTACCATTTATCTCTTATTTCAGACAAATCGAATATGACTTCGTGTGCAGCAGCAGTAGGTTTTAAACAATATTCCAAACGAGCGTAGGTATATATTCTGAGGTAATTAAAAGTGCGACCTCTCGCGGTCACCAACAGTAACAGTTTAAAAATAGATACTTTAATTAAACTGGCACGAAATTAGCTCAAAAACCTAACGTGCTAAATCCTACGCACGAGGTGCAATTCAGACCCGGCTCTTCGTCACGCCAGCATAAATCTATTTAAAAACCTGGGAAAAAAAAGAGGCAGCATATATACGTGTACATGCAAACCCGCTTCGTTCAATGAGCGAGCGGTTTAACGCCCCGTCATGGATGTAATTCCTCTGCAATACCATTCCGGTACAAAGTCTCCCCCCTTTCTCGATTACTTCCGCCATTTTTCATTCACGGTATGAAAATATGTAAAATATGCAAATGGACCGAGCTAAACAAGGGGGCATCCACCATAAAATGAATAACAGGGGAATCACGAATTGCGAATCCTAATCCACAGTAATTTCTCATACAAAATTAAGCCTTTTAAATAGAAAAACATCCGAGTGAATATCTAACAGTGATGGAAATTATGCATGCATGCACCTTTGCACTCATATCGCTAATGTATTCGTGAAATCCTGCATTTGTGTTTGTTTGAATAAAAAAAAACTACGCCAGGAAAGGAGGGAAAATGATAAAATTGATTTATAAGGACAGGAAAATGGCTGAAGGGAAGAGGAAATAGCAATACCATACTGTCAAAATTTATAAATCCTTCCGTGATAGGATTCGAACATACTCATTAATAGGACTGATTCCTATCTAGAGGTTGAAACAGAAACTTCAGTTATATTAACGTGCATGAGTTTGAATCCAATTACGAAAAGGTTCAATGGCTCCTTCAGCTATTTCCAATTTAAATTTATGTGCTTGCAGTGATACGCATATCCAAAAAATTGTGATGAAATGAAAACGAGGTTACAACTGCTCATTTATATAATATAATAATATTATATAGATTATATATATATATACTACTATATATGATATATATAGTATATATATATATATATATATATATTATATATATATATCATACACTATACATACAGACATACATATCATACATACATACAACATACATATACATACATTACATATATATATACATAGATAGATATATATATAGAATATATATATATAATATAGATATATATATATATATTAATTTGTTTCCTTAAGAGTCATCTTTAGAGAAATACTACTAAATGACAGCCACTACCACATTCATTCTTTAATTTGCAAATCCTTTATAGCACCGAAAATGGACATGACATCCGCTTCGTAAACCAGTACAAAAGGCTCATTAACAGCACAACCAACTTCTAGCACCATGCATTAAGTCGTCCACCTTTAGCTTGCCCACACCAGTAAATTGGCGGGTTCACTTTTTGAAACATCTGAGAGGTTACAAAACCTATAAGATAAGCCTACTACCATTCATCAAATTAGAAAAAAATCAAACCGCATTCACCAAAGATGAGAAAGTAATGGTCTAAGGACGAATAAGAACCGGGGCTGCTTTCTTTGATAGTTACTAGATGGCTCTGCCGGTTCCAAGCGGAGGGAGGCGCGAGGCAACCAGTGTAGGCGAGAGGAAATGAAAATTCGACTATCATTTAGTTGCATCGAAGTTGCAGTCGTGGAACGATGTTCTTCCACACTCCAGTTTACACGATCCGTATATAAGTAAATAAAACAAAACAATAAATGGTTGAATTTTTGTTTCAGTGATAGAAATGAAATTTCTTTCACATTCACATTACTTTTTTCTGAAAAATGCTCAACCTTTCTTTAAGGTAATACACCTTTACCTCACGTGAAAGTAAACGTAAATATGCACGAATGTTAATATAAAACACAACGAAAACGCAGCTAACTCAAACGAATATCAAACATCTAAAATCACGACACTGCACCACTGAGATAAATGTCATACACCCTCGCATACATAATTGATACGATGCACAGTTTGCTAGTACTAGCCTTCATGGCTCCTGAATTAAACCCTAAAGAGACTGGTGAGAGAGGCGAAGGTAGATGTGTGTCTGGCTTTTATTCAGAGCTGAAGATAAAACACAATCTTTTTGTGAACCCTAAATGCGGACTTACTGGCGTTCAGTTCAACATTTTTAGTTCTTACACACGCATGCTGACGTCTAATAGTTTTTTGTTGGCCCCGGTGCCTTGGCCTTAAATATCATCCATCCATCCATAATACAAGAATCTTTTTCCACTAACGTTTGCATGAGTAAATAAATAAACCCTCTCCCTGTCTTTTATTAAAAAGCTAGGCATGTTGACTTTACCTAGGAGAGGTATGTTTGTGTAATCAAATAAAATGCCGTATACAAATCCACATTCGATATTCCTCTACCCTGGGGAATAACTGACATCAAAATGGGAAGTATACAACAAGTACTTCTACCATAACGAGGATAGGGGCCTATAATAGTTTTCTGGTTCTGAGTACGGTAATAGTGACTTTATCCACTCAGCCATCAAGGCATTCGACTGGAATGAAACTGTGTGCCTAAAAGAAAAAGTACTCTGCAATCAAGCTTTGCGTTAACATCTCTTTAGCCTAAAAAGGCGAAGAGAATCCGACATAACACCCCCACCCTTTATTTTAACAAGTCTACCTTTTTGCAAGTTTTCTCGTCTGAGCGATTTGGGCTGATTTTTCAGTTATTCGTCTAAATGCGTCTTCTTATCTCATGTTGCCAATGATAATGATACAAGCCTTTGAGAAGATGAACGAGTCGAAGATTTAGAGCATCATTTGCGAGGAAATGTAAAGCCTTTGGAACCAGCTCCTCTCTCTCTCTCTCTCTCTCTCTCTCTCTCTCTCTTCTCTCTCTGAAGGATGTCCATATTACAGAGCGATGGACCGGAGACGGGGAAAAATCGATTCCAGCCATTGACCTTCAACACGTATTGAGATTGTCTAGATTTATTGCCTGGCATATTTTGTAAACGAAGTAAAACAACGTCGCAAACAAGAGCAAAATACTGGAAAAAGAGTTCATGAAGAAATAGAGAAGTCCCTAATCTAGTTTAAACCGAAGAGAGTTAGTTAAAAACCAATTCTCTGCTACAGGTCTTAATGAGATAGACCAATTAGCTTTCGTGAGCAAGGCCAGGCTATTTCACAGAGGGGAAAATGCACGACTCGTCCTGGCTCACTTTCTCCGAAAGAGAGAGAGAGAGAGAGAGGGTAGGGAGAGAGAGAGAGAGAGAGAGAGAGAGAGTAATTTTAACTGATATCATTGTTACTGAATCGTTCTACTTAAATGGTGTAATTACTGATTTATTATTTATCATAAATATGAAGTTTATTAAGTGATTCTCAGCGCCTCAGTGGCGTGGTCAGTATAGTGTTGGCGTACCACCTCGGTGGCCGCGAGTTCGATTCTCGGGCATTCCATTGAGGTGTGAGAGATGTGTATTTCTGGTGATAGCACTTCACTCTCGACGTGGTTGCGGAAGTCACGTAAAGCCGTTGGTCCCGTTGCTGAATAACCACTTGTTCCCATGCAAAAAACGTAAAACAAGAAAAAACACCATACAAACAAACAAACAAAATTGAGTGTGGAATGTGGAATGGGATAAAATCAATCGTGTAAGTCTCTCCCTTCTATCTGGTGTTCATAGAAGAAACTCGATCAAATTTCATCAACTTATAATCTCGATGATAGAAGAACCCCTTATTTAATTATACTGACCATCTTTACCTTAATCACAAATTTTTCAATAACTCATCTCATATCATTAACCTTAATTACCTATTTTCAATATTCTTAATCAACATGGCCACCTGCCATGTTTTTCCACGGGGAGCTAATGAACTGTCCAGACTTTTTGATAAAAAAAATTATTGCAATTCGTTCCAGGCTAAAAAAAATAATCTAAAGATCTTACGGATATTCATTTTATTTATTTGTTTTATTTTTGGTGCAAGTTCCCTGGAATTTTAAAATGTTAAAATAGCCATGCTGCGGAAAAATGTAAAAAATGTGACCATCAATCATCTTCCTTGTATCTCTGTACAGAATGGGATGATGTTTATCAAAATAATGCAAAATGGTTCCAAAAACTCTACAAAATGAATATGGAAGGTAAAGTAGTGAAAACATATTTAGGCAAAAGATTCCCGAGTATTTGTTCCCTTAATGGCATCGGGGTATATTTTCATGCAAAGGGAAAGATGGTATGTCACCAGTTATTCTATGGTTATCGGTTACTAGGTCATTTTCGGTGGCTACTCAATTTGCTAATAATTAATTTGCTAATCTGCTTAGAACAGACCTCGCTAAAACTAACATATCAGCCAATCTGCGACTACCAGATGATATCAGGACAAAATTGGGGGTGCGACAATTCTTCTACAACTGATTACAATTACTACCAGAAACTGAACAGCTGATTAATGTAGCCAACAGTATTAGTATGTTTTTATAAAATACGAAGGCAAATTATAAATAGTGAGAAAATAATTTTCAAAGATTAAACCTATTCGCTAATATATTCTGACAGAATTTGACTCCTAGAAGAAAAAATGGATTCGAATCTGATCTTATTTGAAAATCTGCAGACTCTTGCCCAAATGAAAAGTATAAAGATTTAAATGAACTGGCCAAGAATCAAAGTTATATTCGGAATAATCGAAGCTAAAAATATCCTACTGGTAATGGTCGAGAGGAAGGAATGGAGCTTAAGTCATTAAATAGCTATACTAATGTAAAGATACAAAAAAAAGAAGAAAAAAAAAAAGACAGACATGAACAATCCGCCTCAGAATCGCCTAACTCGACACTGGGGTGGAGGGGGGGGGGGGGGGTGGGGGGGGGGGGGGGGGGGGGGGTTAGCGCCGTCAGTGCACCTCATGTGGCGCACTTGTTTCATTGTGCAAATGCGAGGCTTTCCTCCGTCACACCTTTCAAACCAAACCGTCTTCTTGTTAATTATCAATTTCACTTTCAGCGTTGAATGACCTCATAGGTACCAGCACTTGGCCTAAATTCTATATTCTATTCTATTCTAACATCTAAAGTAACCGTACGGAAGGCAAAAAATGTCAGCTGATAGACAGCCCTGTTCATCTTTTGCGACTTACCCTAGCTGTTTATCGAGCGGTGGCTTAAAATCGAAGGACAGGCGACGTCCCTAAGGAATCTGAGGTGTCCATCCATGTCACAAGAAACGGAAGATTGTATAGCTAAACATTACCCGAGAGAGAAGAATCAAAACAAGTACATTTACCTCGAGTGCAAAAAAAAAAAAAAAAAACAAGAGAAGTGACAGTCAAATTGACAGCGAAATAAGCACGCCTTCATTGGTACTCTTCCGACTCTCGAGAGACTTCAGAGATTCCGCGAAACAAAAAAAAAGATAAAAGAAAAGACAGAGGGTGTTATCTGTCAAGTGTGCCATCTAGAGAATATCCTAAGTTAAACAGAGTCACCCTCCTGACATGGCGGCGTCTAATTTTAGACATTCGAAAGGCAAGGAAGCGTACACGATGAAGTCAACTGTATTTCTTTCGTAGGTAAAAAGTCCTGCACTTGTCTCGACGTTGCTAACTTACTATATATTTATTTATATATATATATATATATATTATATATATATATATATATATATATATATATATATATATATATATATATATGATATATATATATATATATATATATATATATATATATATATATATATATATATATATATATATATATATATATGCTCATAAATAACGACTTCAACGAAGTAACATTATAACCGATAAGAAAGCCAGGCTAACTTGTGCCCAGAGGTTCTTCACGGAGACCTTATTCCGAAACCTTTCAAACACCTTCTATTATAAAAAAAAAAATATATACTGATCTAAAGCGATGTACCTAATGCGCTTGTATTTCTAAATAAATTGTCAGCTAATGAAATAATGACCTCAAAAGAAAAAATAATCCCATCAGACATCTTCCGAGCTGAAGCAGAAGAAAACAACACAACATTTCCTTGAACGTGAAAGCACTACGATATGCTTATTGCCCCGAGTCCCAGGTGCAATGCTGCATAATATTCTTCGGTTGCATAATGCATTTTTGCCATTCGAATAAAATATGCATTTCCCGACAAAATTCTATTCCCTCTCGAGATGAATCGCCTCAAGTCTTGTCAATTCGTGCTGATTTCAATTGCAAATACGGGTATAAATGAGATTGAATGAATGAATAAATATGAACTAGAACATAATCTGAAAGAAAGACAGCTGTATGAATACATATTTTGGAATTCAAGGATATGTGAGCCCCATAGGCTCCTTTATCCACACCGCCTCCAACCAATGAATTCCCCAACTTCCATATTCCTCCCCAACTACCATACTCCTCCCCAACTTCCATATTCCTCCTCAAATAGAAGTATTTACTTACGCAAATAAATAAACATTGATTTTGTTCTTAAGTCTCGAGCAGCAAGGTGAAATTACGTTAAATCTCAAAAACAGAAAAGCGAGGAGATTCCGGCCCGAAACCAGATGGAACATGGAAGGGTCCCAAATCACCTCTCCCCCCCGCCCCCCCCTTCCCCCTAACCCCTCCCCCCACTTTCAAAACCCCCGAGGGAATAGGAAGAAGACTTTACGAGGTGACTGATCAAAAAGCAATTGCACCTGGTCTTGAGGCAGCGACCTAAAATCCTGAAGAAACTGACATGCTGAGGAGGAGGAGGAGGAGGAGGAGGAGGAGGAGGGAGGAGGGGGAGGAGGAGGAGGAGGAGGAGGAGGAGGAGGAAAGAAGGAAGGAAGACAAGGAAGGAAGGAAGACAAGGAAAGCGAATTAGGGATGCTGGATTAAAGAGGCTAATACGACATTCTAAAGTATTATTCTCCGAGATGTATATGTGGATAATTGGCGTGCTTAATACAACACGTAAAAAAAACAAAACTACGAGGTATAATGAATAAAACTAAAATTATAACAACCGTTAAAGTCTTGAAATGAATGGGATGAAGAGAGGGAGAAAACCGTGTCAAAGCAACTAGAGAGAGCGAGAGAGAGAGAGAGAGAGAGCCGATATTTCCTGAGATGTTACTAAGTTTTACACAATTATACATTAATACTGGGAGAAAGGCTCATTTGGATAATATAATAATAATAATAATAATAATATAATAATAATAATAATAATAATAATAATAATAATAATAATAATAATAATAATAATAATAATAAAATGAACCAGAGTGAAAGTAAACCTGAATTCAATACGATAATCTGATCACTGATTTAAGGGTCCTCATGCGACTCCGCTGTGAATCTATATATTTTCTTTGGATCAAATGAATCTCGTCTAGAGCTGCAAGTATGCGGGGGTCGATAGGTGAGACCCAAGCAGATTAGGGTCGCTGGCTGTTAAGTCATTAACTGTTTCCTTCTATTTTTTTTTTCCGCCAAATAGGCTCTGTTCTGTTTTACAAAACTCTGTTGGGAAATAATTTTCAGATATCTACGTACCTAAAATAGTTAATGAAAAAAATTTTCAGATTCTCTAAGAAACACAAAACACTTTTTAATGAATTTACTCAACATGCTATGATGGCAATTTTGATGTTCGTGTTAATGTGTGATATATGTATATATATATTGCAGAATACATAATACACACACACACCACACACACACACATATATATATATATATATATATATATATATATATATATATATATATATATATATATATATATATACATATATACTATATATATATATATATATATATATATATATATATATATATATATATATATATATATATATATATATAGGTATGTATGTATATTGCAGCAATGTTGAACAGATTATATTTCACGACAACCAGTGGCTACAAATTATACTCTTGTGGATGTATATAGAGTGAACAGATTAGAAAAGCTGGACATATTTATATAATAGGCCTAGCTTGCCCATGAATCGAACCCGGCCTTTTTAGCTGGAGAGGCGAGTGGCCTGTATGGTTCTGGAAGTAGTATGTACACAAAAGAAAACGGGAGCCTTTTATCTTTCAGGATCTGGAAAAGAGAATCTCATTTTAAATGGAAATCGTATTCCTGATTTTTTTTTTCTTTATCCTTGAAAGAAAAAATCTATTTAATGAAAAAAATTTGGAGAGCGGCAGGATTCTGGGAGAGATAGAGAGTATTAAAAACCTTCTAAAGATTTTTTTTTTTTATAGAAAAACTCTTTCTGATTCCTTTTTTTTTTCTTGGTATCGCAGCGATCGGATACCTACTCGCCAATAACCTTCGATGACGTCGTCTTCACTGGTCTCTGAGAGAGAAACCCGAAACCGCCAGGGGTTTCAGTCGGTATGAATATGTCAGGGCGAATACGCCTTCCCGTATTCATGCTGATTACGAAATCTCCATTTTTCTCTTCATTTTCGTATTTTCTTCCAATGCAGGGAAAGAACCTCGCCCCCGGTCGTGTTTTCTATTTCCTCCTTCAAAGCGCTTTTAAAATTTGGTTTTCTACTTCTTTACGATCTCATTTTTCGCTCTAGCATTTTTCGCTGGCCTCAGGAGAGATTTAAATTCCTATTTCGTTCCCGACAATTCCAGTCGGACCTCCTTCGACAATTCTAAAATGACTTTCGTCTCTTCCTTCAAGTATAAAGGACAGCATCAACTGTCATTGTCAGGTGACCATAACTATAATGTCTCGGGAATTTTGCTCTTATTGACTTGTAAAATGCACATTATACCTGCTCAGATGGTGATTCTGTTGTGAATTTGAAAAGGAAATTCGGGGGTGAGCGTTTCACTCTTTTCGAGCCCCGAGGTGGATCAAAGATCAGTTTATAGTTTAGTTTAAAGAACGATGATTATAGTTATATATATATATATATATATATATATATATATATATATATATATATATATATATATCTATATATATATATTTGTGTGTGGTTTAGTGTGTGTGTGTATGTGTCAAGTTGTTTAAAACAAATAAAAAACACGTGTAAAAACTATTTCCTACATTTTTTGCGTCTTAAGACTTTTTTGTGATCGTTAGCAAATCAAATTCACTCAATTACAATTATAAAGAATAGCCGAGACAAGTACAATTTTCACTACATAATGAAAGATTGCAATGAACAAAATGGTGGGTAATTTAGTAAAAAGATAAATTAAAAGTTAAAGAAAGAAAAAAGCACTGGTGAAGAAAATGAGTATCAAGAAATATTCTATTACCGTTCGAAAGAAGATAAACTATAAGCAGAATGCTGCTTCTCTACATGTGACTTCTATGGCTTTAGAATAGAAATCTGAGTCTCTCTCTCTCTCTCTCTCTCTCTCTCTCTCTCTCTCTCTCTCTCTCTCTCTCATAGCTTCTTCGAGTCCTACACAACTTTAGAAGACCCACATAAGCATAAACAAACAAAGATCGCGTGACATGATTGCTAACTTCCTATGGAGGTCTCCAATAAACACGCGAATTCTATTGTCTCAAGATTCTGATTCCCTCACTTCTCTCTCTCTCTCTCTCTCTCTCTCCTCTCTCTCTCTCTCTCTCTCTCTCTCTCTCTCAAACAGTCACACGAATAAGCCGATCTCAAATCCACTCATGATACTATTAATGGGGCCCAGAAACGCTTAAAGAAAAGATTGAGAAAAGTCGAAAATGAACGTGAAAGTATTTAATAATTCACAATGCATCTCAAAGTATCAAAGATATCATTAGTATGTCTTCAGAATCAATCTTCGATCAACCTCCTGGATCTCAAGAATTAATATGTTACAAGAGAATATTAGTTTTTATGAGGTACTCGGTCTTGCTAAAAGTTCCAGCGATTGAACAATGAACCTACAGAGAATGTTGTTTTATGTATCAGCATCCAAAGTGCTTTCAGCAATTGAACCAAAAGAAGCCTAGCAAAGTACACATGCAAATAATGTTGATCGCGTTTGAAGATGCTATCTAAATATGCAATACGTCTAAGACCCAAAGTAAAAGTATCAAGCCTTACAATTGCAAAAAAAAAAAAAAAAAAAAAAAAAAACTAGGATGACATGACCACCAAAACCTTAAACGATGTTTACGCACGAGAAATACCCCACATGCAAGCACCAGACTACAAAAGGCACGTGCTTGCATGCGTGTGATTCTCCGCGACCTTAACAATGAATGCAGCTTAAAGTATTTCAAAAGCAAACACGACCATCCCCTTCATCGTGTTTTTTTTTTTTTTTTTTTTTTTTTGTTTTTTTTTTTTTTTGTTTTTTTTTTTTTTTCGTGGGAAAAAGAAAATCCCTTCCCTCAATTGTCAAAATTTTTTTTAAATGTGTCCAGTTTCTACTATATTAATTTGAATTTTGGAGGGCCGTTTTCATCTTAATAAGCCCAATATAAAAAGATACCAATACACATGCACTTCCTCAGAAAAGTGAATGATCATGAAACTTTCATAAAGGACCTTATCTCATTGCCCCTATTTCCTCTAAATATATCATCGTCTGTCTATCTGTCTGTCTGTCTGCTCGTATTGTGTCATCCAAGGTCTAGAGAGTATTGACCTTGGTATCATCACTCACATCAACATTATCATCATCAATATAATAATAAACCATCATCATTCTTTGGAACTGCTTCGTTAGTGGCTTCCTTATTTTGCAGAACTGATACAATTTCAATCAAGGAAGACAAATAGAATAAATAATAATAATAAAAAAACTCGAAGAGATTTCCATTCAGAACATTATGGGATTTCAGACTTCTGATTTCTGATCTCGTTTTGAAATGATCTCTCGGCCAGCGATCTTCCTCAAAAACTATCAGACCTTAATTCACTCTACCGTTCCATTTCTCTCCATTGTATTCCAATTCCCCCTCATTATTTTCCTAGTCTTTTCTTGCCCTTCCACAAATAGTCACTTATTTTTCATAGGGACTGTAAAACAATATCTTCTGATTCTTATGTTTCAAGTTTAAAGGCTTTTATTTTTGTTGATTTTCAAAGCAATGCAATTCGAATGATTGAAATAACACCAACTTCTTCCGGCACATTAAAATGGAATTTACGATATTTTTTGTTTGTATGGTGTTTTTACGTTGCATGGAACCATTGGTTATCCAGCAACGGGACCAACGGTTTTACGTGACTTCCGAACCACGTCGAGAGTGAACTTCTATCACCAGAAATACTCACCTCTAACCCCTCAGTGAAATGCCCAAGAATCGAACTCGCGGCCACAGAGGTGGCAGACCTGAGACCATACCGATCACGCTACTGAGGCACTAATTTTTGATGTTGGTGGCTAACAAAACGTACATAGATAATAAATAATTATTACATACCTATGTACTTTAAGCACTGAAGTATATACTAGATATTTTTCTGGAGATCAAAAAGTCCCCTGAAGGGAATTCAAGGGAATTTTAAAAAATAAAAATTCAGATGAATAAATTAATCAAACACAGCATCGTTAATTCCGAGTCTTTTTCTCAATCTGCAGCAACCTCAAAGGAAAAAAAAACAGAAAAATTAATGAGCTACTTGTTTAAGTGTTATGTAAACAAACCGAATGAATCATGGAGCCTTAATTCACGAATGAGGTGCGGCAACGGATACAACGCTTGGAATTAGGCATTCTTGGAAAGAATGCTTACATTAATTTTCTTAATTTTTACATTCACTACACTACTACCCATTCTGCTACTGCTGAATAATAATAATACTAACAATAATAATA
>NC_087203.1:97775446-97777650 GCF_015104395.2 Macrobrachium nipponense
TCAATTTAATTTACGAATATACCCGAACGGTGGATTCTATCCTCGACGATGTTAAAATGAAATGAAAAAAATTAATTATTATTATTATTATTATTATTATTCCGAATTTTATGTTCGAAAATAATGTAATATTGTTCATCTTCAAATGAGCAAATAATTTTATGATGGTTTTTCAAAAACATTTGTGCTGATTTCGCTACGCATTTTATACTTTTTTTAAAAACTTGTATAAAAAAATTTGAAAATGTGAATCTTTTTTAAAATTTAACATTTTTATCAATTCCGTGACGTATTATTATTATTATCATCATCATTCATCTCGAAAAAGACGTTTTTTGTATAGATTTTCCGTATTTTTTTTGCCTATCTAGAGCACGGCGATGATGATGATTTTCTTAGTCGAATAGAAAATTTAGGACGACGACGACGACTATGATGACGACGATGATGATGCATTCTTTCATTAAAGGAATGATATGTAAAGCGAACAAGTCGATAACTTTCGCTATATCTCCGTGTGAAATACTAATTGATGCTAATATTATTTTCAAAATGTAATTAATAACATTTTTATCTAAAACTATTCCCATACCCTTTGTTATATTTTTAATATATCTTTTCATTTTCTTGGTATAAAACCTTTTAATTTCATCCCTTTTTGTCATTGGTTATCTTATCTTTTTTTAATTAAGAAGAAGAATCGATTCTTTTTATTTTTTTTAAATAAAAAAAAATAATAGGAATAATAATAAAAAATAATAATAATAATGAGATGATGATGATGATGATGATAAACATTGTATTTATTATTATTTGCAAAAAAAAATAAAAAAAATATATATATATATATAGTTCGACTGAGAAAAAAAAAAAAAGTAGTAGTAATAGTTTTCAATTGCACATTCTAAAATGAGAAAGGGTTTTAAAAAAAAAAATGTACGCTACTACTACTACTATTACTATTACTACTGTCGCTGCTGCTGCTGCTGCTGCTGTTGTTATATGACGATTAATTAATTGAGAGAAAAAAAAAATGATCTGTATGTGATAAAATAATAATAATAATAATTATTAGTACACATTTATTAGGCACGATATTACAAATTTTAAAAAAATAATTTTTTAATTTCCAAACTAAAATAAATGAAGACAATTTTCATTTTTCAATCAAAAAAGCGACAATGAATAAGATCAAAGCAGCGGCGGCGGCGGTGAATAAGACGACCAACAATAACTTGTATAACAAATTATTATTTCAATTATTTACCAATATTCCCAATCATGATATGTCTGATACAATTTTAGATGGTCAAAGTATTTTAAATTTAGTTAAAACGGTATCTTTAGCCACTAGTGATAACACTGAACTGGAACTTGATAGACGTGGCACTTTTGAGTTACTCGATACCGAGCTCGCGACTGACAATTTTCAACATATCGTATTGGTATTCGTACCGGAGAATCATAGTATCGATGCGGATTATGTATACAAGGTAAAACAAAAACTCGGTAAACACGTCATTTTTGATATTTTTACTAAACCTACTAATGTAAATGATTTAAGAAAGATAAATGAATGGGCGGAGGAACGGGGATGGTCGGGGGATACAGTTTTAGATAGTATTCCTTCAGCTAGATATTCATTTTTCTGTCGATCAAGATTTGACGATAAATGGTTTTATAAATTTAATTCAGATTGTACCAAACGTGAGCTTTTCCATACTGGCCCTCCTAAAGAATCGTTTCACATTGATATGATGCATTATATAAAAGAGTGCCGGATTAAATGTGTCTCTCTAATGTTTGGACCATTAGATTGTAAAGTGTATCAAATACCTTACCGAAGTGATCGTAATAGTATGTTTGTCATTCTTCCCCATGACATAGTTTCGCCACGCGCATTAGTAGAAAACATATTGCCACAAGCAAGTCTATATCAAATTATAGACGTAATGCGTAAACATGGATCGTATCAATCATTTTCCGGTATTACTATGCCCAAATTTATTCACAAAGTTAAATATAGTTTTAATCAAACATTTTCACATATACCCGAAATGCAAGCGTTAATAGAAACGCCAATGTTTATTAATAAAATGTTTAAAAATAACCAACGTGCGATCGAAAATGTGAATTACGAAGGCATTGTAGAAATTAAAAATGACGAAAGGGGATGTATACGATCTAGCGCGCATTGTTATATG
>NC_087203.1:97778150-97788150 GCF_015104395.2 Macrobrachium nipponense
AGAGGATATGTATACTGTAGAAGCTGCGGAGAAAAATTTAAGAGACAGTCAAAAATTCTAAAGGCTATCAAGCAGAAGAGAGACCGAAGAGAAGAGCCGCCACCAACTCGAGGTGATTCTTACAGCAGTTGATTAATGATGAAGCTGTTTAACCTAACACAAAACTGTTTGTTTTGTGTTATCTCCCCCGGGAGGATGTTGTAAATTTATTTGTACATATACATTTTCTAACCTTTAACGAAGTCACTGCTAAGGGCTACAAAGTAACTATACCCCATTTTTTTTCTTTAGTATAAGCTCTGCAGAAAAATTAATATTATATTTTGAATAACTTGATTAACTTTACTTAGCATTTAAAATATTTGATAGATAGATTAATAAATAGATTTAACTGTCCCTTCAAATTATTTAAGAAATTATTTAATTGATTTGGGGAGTGATAAGAACCATTGACCTGACATAGGCCTTTTCAAGGGGTAGGCTTAGGTCGGGCGCGGTTTTTTGGCCGGGCCTTGTTCAAACGGACGGCGAGCGAAGAAGGCGACAACTAGGTCGGCAACTTCGCCCTTTTAAGTTTAATTTACGTTGTGTAGGGTTTTGAAATTAATAACCCTTTAAATAATTGGTTTGTATGATCTCCTTTCCTGTTGTACCTATCCTAAAAAACTCATCCTATCCGAATATCCTATCTGCAACCAAAACTTTTAACAGCCTTCGTCAATGATCGGTCGACGGAAAATTCGGTATGTGGAATAACATTTCTTATCAACGTACCAATTTATTTCCACGAATGCGATTAGAGGTCGCTGGGTTTGCTGATTAAATATATAGGATTTGTTTTTTAGTTTACGTGTGAATTAAGATGTGTGTGTCCCAAACTGGGTTACCTTGAAGGTAGGTCAACATACTAATTTTCCACAAAGACTAGACCGCCATTATTGGACGGCTGATTGAACCAACGGACTTTTCGTTAGGAAGCGGTTTCGTCTTTTAACGTTTAACTTACGTATTTAACTTAACTTACTTATTCAAGACGTAATACACTGTTTTCTTTACCTTGACTAAATTTTAAGCCCTTTTACCATAGTTAGGCTATTGTAATATTGGAGTTTGTGAGAATTAATTAGGCATAGACTCAGATTGAATAATTTTACAAAGGTTATATAATTATATGGGCGTAGTAGTAATAAATTTAGTCGAAATTAGGTCTGTCTGTTTACTTAGCATTACTATTCGGGATTAGTTTACTTTAATTTTACTTTAACCGGGTCGGAACTTAATTGAATTCTGGGACCAAACTGAACTCTACCCTGGAATTTTATGGCCTTGGTTTGATTTATCATAGTCCTGTTTAGATTAATTGCATTTACCTGAATTACTTTTACCGGAATTTAACTAGCCTACTTAAGCTTACCAAGCAATTATTAATCCTTTGGATTTTATTTTCTGGCACAAGTCTGAAAACACGTTAGGCACGGAAGAATTGTGTGCTTAACAGCCCGTTTTATACCATTTTACTAAATTACTACTAGAGAACACTCAGTGGAAGGAATTACCCTTGTAATTTTGTAGAGTCTATTCCTTCGATCTTCCCACTGAGCGAAACAAATTTCCCACACACTGCAAGAGGAAAAAATATCTACGCTTGGGGCCAAATATGGTTCCCACGAGACAAAGATCGACCCAAAACATGGCCCCGGTCTTGTTCTCTCCGCTAGAAGTTTACTGCAACCTTCCCCCCCCCCCCCCCCCCCCCCCCCCCCCCCCCCCCCCCCCCCCCCCCCAACACCCCCCCCCCCCCCCCCCCCCCACACACACACAGGAAAAAGGCTGAAACGAAATTTTATTTCGCAGTCTGGTCTCAAAGCCCTTCTTATTTGAACGTCCTCTACGCTTAATTTCAAATGCTGAAGGGTGTAACTAAGCAAGAGAGAGAGAGAGAGAGGGAGAGAGAGGGGGGGGGGGGGTTGGGGGGGGGGGAGAGAGAGAGAGAGAGTTAATTGACATGTGAACACAATTTACTGGTGAAAAGATAAGTGTTGGGAACGTGTGGGAGACAACATTACGAGACACGACGAAAAGAGAGATCGTATATAAAATGGTTCGTACCGAGAGCCGACACATCGAAGAGATCTCATACGAAAAAAGAGGGAGATGGGAAAGATGGGATGGGGGAGGGGAGGAGGAGGGGAAATTAAAAGAAAAGACCGGGAGGGGGTGAGGTGAGGGGATGGAGATGGGGGAGATTTACAGAGACACACCATTTGAAAGCCAACTACCGTTAGGTGGCAAAGGAAGAATTTACTAGTGAAGTTTATAGAAGACCAATTCAGCTGGTAAAATTGAGAAGTGAGCAAAGAGGATTCCCAAACAAAAATCTGAGGCTTGTGTGTGCGTGTTAGGCAGGATGGAATTGGCGGGGGGTGGGGGATTTGGGGGTTTGTGGGAGAACTTCAAAAAAAAAATAAAGCTGATAAGGGACAGATACCTTCTGATATTTCTCCCTTTCATCCTGTGAAAGACTGACAATCCTCTCGTGGCCAAATTCTTCTTTAATCTTCCAGACGACTTTCGAAGTGAAAACATTCTTTTATCAGAGCTTTTACCTCAGAATTTCCCAACAAAATCACACCAGTGCTCTCTCTCTCTCTCTCTCTCTCTCTCTCTCTCTCTCTCTCTCTCATAGTTATTCCAAATGATTTCTTTAAATGAGCCTACTTTGGGAACGTTAAACAATCTACTGAATAAAAATGAGCACCGTCGCTCATAAAAAGGAGACCTTTGAAAAATACGAAATCTTTAATACTCTACTCGTAGGCATAGTTCTGAGAGAGAGAGAGAGAGAGAGAGAGAGAGAGAGAGAGAGAGATTGGCCCATATGCCTCACGACAGTAACAGCTCCCTAACCAGCCGTCTCCAACAATCTGCTGTTAGATCTGATTGCAGGACTAACATAACTGCATCAAGACATCCCAGTTGACGCTTCTTTTGAGATAAAAGTTCTTAGCGCACTTTAACCACGTGGATCAGATGGACAAACGACGAGAAAGGAGGCCATTATTAATTCCTCATTCACAGAGGGTTGAAAGTGCTTATAATAAAGTAATAAAAGCCTGCTTGAGAGTTTGTTTTCATCAAGATCTCGTGAATGAAATTTTGAGACAACCTGAATGACATTTCTGAGACAGATGCGCAGTCTCTGCAATTTCAGGGAATACAAAAAATATCTCATGGTTTGTGTCAATAAGGTACTAAATGTTCTCTCTCTCTCTCTCTCTCTCTCTCTCTCTCTCTCTCTCTCTCTGTCATTGAACCGAGTACGGATTCTGATGTTTTCTCAAACTCCAGGGAGATTAAAATAACAAGTAAAAACCGGACAAACCAAATCCTGTTAGTCCACCAATAAAGAATATATATATATATGTAATTATTGTATATATATATATATATTTTATATATATAATATATATATATATATATATATATATATATATATATATAAACTTTATATTACACACACTCACACACACACACATCAAACACACACACACACACACACATATATACTATATATATATATATATATATATATATATATATATATATATATATATATAATATATATATATATAGATATATATATGTATATATATATATACAAATATACATATATGTGTGTATGTATGGAAACGTAAACTATGATTTGAGTGTACCATTTATCTCTTATTTCAGCCAAATCGAATATGACTTCGTGTGCAGCAGCAGTAGGTATTAAGCAATATTCCAAACGGGCGTAGGTATATATTCTGAGGTAATTAAAAGTGCGACCTCTCGCGGTCACCAACAGTAACAGTTTAAAAAGATACTTTAATTAAACTAGCTCGAAATTAGCTCAAAAACCAAACGTGCTAAATCCTACGCAAGAGGTGCAATTCAGATCTGGCTCTTCGTCACGCCACCATAAATCTATTTAAAAACCTGGGAAAAAAAAGAGGCAGCATATATACGTGTACATGCAAACCAGCTTCGTTCAATGAGCGAGCGGTTTAACGCCCCGTCAAGGATATAATTCCTCTGCAATACCATTCCGGTACAAAGTCTCCCCCCTTTCTCGATTACTTCCGCCATTTTTCATTCACGGTATGAAAATATGTAAAATATGCAAATGGACCGAGCTAAACAAGGCTATCCACTTTAAAATGAATAACAGGGGAATCACGAATTGCGAATCCTAATCCACAGTAATTTCTCATACAAAATTAAGCCTTCTAAATAGAAAAACATCCGAGTGAATATCTAACGGTGATGGAAATTATGGATGCATGCACCTTTGCACTCATATCGCTAATGTATTCGTGAAATAATGCATTTGTGTTTGTTTAAACAAAAACAAAAAACTACGCCAGGAAAGGAGGGAAAATGATAAAATTGATTTATAAGGACAGGAAAATGGCTGAAGGGAAGAGGTAAATAGCAATACCATACTGTCAAAATTTATAAATCCTCCGTGATAGGATTCGAACATACGCATTAATAGGACTGAATCCTATCTAGAGGTTGAAACAGAATCTTCAGTTATATTAACGTGCATGAGTTTCAATCCAATTACGAAAAGGTTCAATGGCTCCTTCAGCTATTTCCAATTTAAATTTATGTGCTTGCAGTGATACGCATATGAAAAAAATTGTGGTGAATTTGAGGTCACAACCTTCTATTTCATATATATATATATATATATATATATCTATATATAAAACATATATATATATAATAAATAATATATATATATATATATATATATATATATATATATATTATATATATATGATTTGTTTTCCTTAATAAAAGTCGTCTTTAGAGAAAAACTACTAAATGACAGCCACTACCACATTCATAATTTAATTTGCAAATCCTTTATAGCACCGAAAATGGACATGACATCCGCTTCCTAAACCCGTACAAAAGGCTCATTAACAGCACAACCAACTTCCTAACACCATGCATTAAGTCGTCCACCTTATCTTGCCCACACCAGTAAATTGGCAGGTTCACTTTTTGAAACATCTGAGGGGTTACAAACCTATAAGATAAGCCTACTGCCATTAATCAAATTAGAAAAAAAATCAAACCGCACTCACCAAAGATGAGAAAGTAATGGTCTAAGGGCGAATAAGAACCGGCGCTGCTTTCTTTGATAGTCACTAGATGGCTCTGCCGGTTCCAAGCGGAGGGAGGCGCGAGGCAACCAGTGTAGGCTAGAGGAAATGAAAATTTGACTACCATTATTTGCAGCGAAGTTGCAGTCGTGGAACGATGTTCTTCCACACTCTCCAGTTTACACGATCCGTATATAAGTTAATAAAACAAAACAATAAATGGTTGAATTTTTGTTTCAGTGATAGAAATGAAATTTCTTTCACATTCACATTTCTTTTTTCTGAAAAATGCTCAACCTTTCCTTAAGGTAATACACCTTTAGCTCACGTGAAAGTAACGTAAATATGCACGAATGTTAATATAAAACACAACGAAAACGCAGCTATCTCAAACGAATATCAAACATCAAAAATCACGACATTGCACCACTGAGATAAATGTCATTACACCCTCGCATACATAATTGATGTGATGCACAGTTGCTAGTACTAGCCTTCATAGTTCCTGAATTAAACCCTAAAAAGACTGGCGAGAGAGGCGAAGGTAGATGTGTGTCTGGCTTTTATTCAGAGCTGAAGATAAAACACAATCTTTTTGTGAACCCTAAATGCGGACTTTACTGGCGTTCAGTTCAACACTTTTAGTTCTTACACACGCGTGTTGACGACGTCTAATGGTTTTCTTGGCTCCGGTGCCTTGGCCTTAAATATCATCCATCCATTCATAATGCAAGAATCTTTTTCCACTAACGTTTGCATGAGTAAATAAATAAACCCTCTCCCAGTCTTTTATTAAAAAGCTAGGCATGTTGAATTTACCTAGGAGAGGTGTGTTTGTGTAATCAAATAAAATACCGTATACAAATCCAAATTCGATATTCCTCTACCCTGGGAATAACTGACACCAAAATGGGAAGTATACAAGTACCTCTACCATAACGAGGATAGGGGCCTATAATAGTTTTCTGGTTCTGAGTACGGTAATAGTGACTTTATCCACTCATTCGACTGGAATGAATCTGTGTGCCTAAAAGAAAAAGTACTCTGCAATCAAGCTTTGCGTTAACATCTCTTTAGCCTAAAAAGGCGAAGAGAATCCGACATAACACCCCCACCCTTTATTTTAACAAGTCTACCTTTTTGCAAGTTTTCTCGTCTGAGCGATTTGGGCTGATTTTTCAGTTAATCGTCTAAATGCGTCTTCTTATCTCATGTTGCCAATGATAATGATACAAGCCTTTGAGAAGATGAACGAGTCGAAGATTTAGAGCATCATTTGCGAGGAAATGTAAAGCCTTTGGAACCAGCTCCTCTCTCTCTCTCTCTCTCTCTCTCTCTCTCTCTCTCTCTCTCTCTCTCTGAAGGATGTCCATATTACAGAGCGATGGACCGGAGACGGGGAAAAATCGATTCCAGCCATTGACCTTAACACGTATTGAGGTTGTCTTGATTTATTGCCTGGCATATTTTGTAAACAACGAAGTAAAACAACGTCGCAAACAAGAGCAAAATACTGGAAAAAGAGTTCATGAAGAAATAGAGAAGTCCCTAATCTAGTTTAAACCGAAGAGAGTTAGTTAAAAACCAATTCTCTGCTACAGGTCTTAATGAGATAGACCAATTAGCTTTCGTGAGCGAGGCCAGGCTATTTCACAGAGGGGAAAATGCACGACTCGTCCTGGCTCACTTTCTCCGAAAGAGAGAGAGAGAGAGAGAGAGAGAGAGAGAGAGAGAGAGAGAGAGAGAGAGAGTAATTTTAACTGATATCATTGTTACAGAATCGTTCTACTTAAATGGTGTAATTACTGATTTATTATTTATCATAAATATGAAGTTTATTAAGTGATTCTCAGCGCCTCAGTGGCGTGGTCAGTATAGTGTTGGCGTACCACCTCGGTGGCCGCGAGTTCGATTCTCGGGCATTCCATTGAGGTGTGAGAGATGTGTATTTCTGGTGATAGCACTTCACTCTCGACGTGGTTCGGAAGTCACGTAAAGCCGTTGGTCCCGTTGCTGAATAACCACTCGTTCCATGCAACGTAAAAACACCATACAAACAAACAAACAAAATTGAGTGTGGAATGTGGAATGGGATAAAATCAATCGTGTAAGTCTCTCCCTTCTATCTGGTTTTCATAGAAAAAACTCGATAAAATTTCATCAACTTATAATCTCGATGATAGAAGAACCCCTTATTTAATTATACTGACCATCTTTACCGTAATCACCAATTTTTCAATAACTCATCTCATATTATTAACCTTAATTACCTATTTTCAATATTCTTAATCAACATGGCCACCTGCCATGTTTTTCCACGGGGAGCTAATGAGCTGTCCAGACTTTTTGATAAAAAAAATTATTGCAATTCGTTTGAGGCTAAAAAAAAAATCTAAAGATCTTACGGATATTCATTTTATTTATTTATTTTTTTGGTACTAGTTCCCTGGAATTTTAAACCTTAAAATAGCCATGCTGCGGAAAAATGTAAAAAATTTGACCATCAATCGTCTTCCTCGTATCTCTGTACAGAATGGGATGATGTTTATCAAAATAATGCAAAATGGTTCCAAAAACTCTACAAAATGAATATGGAAGGTAAAGTAGTGAAAACATATTTAGGCAAAAGATTCCCGAGTATTTGTTCCCTTAATGGCATCGGGGTACATTTTCATGCAAAGGGAAAGATGGTATGTCACCAGTTATTCTATGGTTATCGGTTACTAGGTCATTTTCGGTGGCTGCTCAATTTGCTAATAATTAATTTGCTAATCTGCTTAGAACAGACCTCGCTAAAACTAACAGATCAGCCAATCTGCGACTACCAGATGATATCAGGACAAAATTGGGGGTGCGACAATTCTTCTACAACTGATTACAATTAATACCAGAAACTGAACAGCTGATTAATGTAGCCAACAGTATTAGTATGTTTTTGTAAAATACGAAGGCAAATTATAAATAGTGAGAAAATAATTTTCAAAGATTAAACCTATTCGCTAATATATTCTGACAGAATTTGACTCCTAGAAGAAAAAATGGATTCGAATCTGATCTTATTTGAAAATCTGCAGACTCTTGCCCAAATAAAAAGAATAAAGATTTAAATGAACTGACCAAGAATCAAAGTTATATTCGGAATAATCGAAGCTAAAAATATCCTACTGGTAACGGTCGAGAGGAAGGAATGGAGCTTAAGTCATTAAATATCTATACTAATGTATCGATACAAGATTTGCAACCTAAATAAAAACACAGAGCTTAAAGAAAGACATGAACAATCCGCCTCAGAATCGCCTAACTCGACACTGGAGGATGTATTCTAAAGCAATCGTACACATTGCGGGGAGGGGGGGGGGGGGTTAGCGCCGTCAGTGCACCTCATGTGGCGCACTTGTTTCATTGTGCAAATGCGAGGCTTTCCTCCGTCACACCTTTCAAACCAAACCGTCTTCCTGTCAATTTCACTTTCAGCGTTGAATGACCTCATAGGTACCAGCACTTGGCCTAAATTCTATATTCTATTCTATTCTAACATCTAAAGTAACCGTACGGAAGGCAAAAAATGTCAGCTGATAGACAGCCCTGTTCATCTTTTGCGACTTATCCTAGCTGTTTATCGAGCGGTGGCTTAAAATCGAAGGACAGGAGACGTCCCTAAGGAATCTGAGGGCGTCCATCCATGTCACAAGAAACGGAAGATTGTATAGCTAGACATTACCCGAGAGAGAAGAATCAAAACAAATACATTTATCTCGAGTGCAAAAAAAAAAAAAAAAAAAAAAAACAACAACAACAATAACAAGAGAAGTGACAGTCAAATTGACAGCGAAATAAGCACGCCTTCATTGGTACTCTTCCGACTCTCGAGAGACTTCAGAGATTCGCGAAACAAAAAAAGATAAAAGAAAAGACAGAGGGTGTTACCTGTCAAGTGTGCCATCTAGAGAATATCCTAAGTTAAACAGAGTCACCCTCCTGACATGGCGGCGTCTAATTTTAGACATTCGAAAGGCAAGGAAGCGTAACACGATGAAGTCAACTGTATTTCTTTCGTAGGTAAAAAGTCCTGCACTTGTCTCGACGTTGGCTAACTTACTATATATATATATATATATATATATATATATATATATATATATATATATATATATATATATACGCCTCATAAATAACAACGACATAAGAAAGCCAGGCTAAACTTGTGACCAGAGGTTCTTCACGGAGACCTTATTCCGAAACCTTTCAAAACACTTATATATAAAAAAAAAATATACTGATCTAAAGCGATGTACCTGTAATGCGCTTTGTATTTTCCTAAATAAATTTTCAGCTAATGAAATACTGACCTCAAAAGAAAAAACAATCCCATCAGACATCTTCCGAGCTGAAGCAGAAGAAAACAACACAACATTTCCTTGAACGTGAAAGCACTACGATATGCAAAGTGGATACTTATTGCCCCGAGTCCCAGGTGCAATGCTGCATAATATTCTTCGGTTGCGTCATGCATTTTTGCCATTCGAATAAAATATGCATTTCCCGACAAAATTCTATTCCCTCTCGAGATGAATCGCCTCAAGTCTTGTCAATTCGTGCTGATTTCAATTGCAAATACGGGTATAAATGAGATTGAATGAATGAATAAATATGAACTAGAACATAATCTGAAAGAAAGACAGCTGTATGAATACATATTTTGGAATTCAAGGATATGTGAGCCCCATAGGCTCCTTTATCCACACCGCCTCCAACCAATGAATTCCCCAACTTCCATATTCCTCCTCAACTTCCATATTCCTCCCCAACTACCGTATTCTTCCCCAACTACCATACTCCGCCCC
>NC_087203.1:97790650-97795650 GCF_015104395.2 Macrobrachium nipponense
TATATATAAATGTATGCATGTATAATGAAGCAATTGTTGGAAAAGGATTATTATATTCCACAGCAACCAGTGGCTACAAATTATACTCTTGTGGATGTATATATAGTGAACGGATTAGAAAAGCTCGGCTTGCAAAGCTGAAGATCCAAAACGCTTATCAGAACCGTCATTTTAAAAAACACAACCTGGGATATATTTATATAATAGTCCTAGCTTGCCCATGAATCGAACCCGGCCTTTTTAGCTGGAGAGGCGAGTGGCCTGTATGGGTCTGGAAGTAGTATGTACACAAAAGAAAACGGGAGCCTTTTATCTTTCAGGATCTGGAAAAGAGAATCTCATTTTAAATGGAAATCGTATTCCTGAAATGAAGTTCTATTGACACACTCGAGCACTTCGCACTATTGAGTTTTTTTTTTTTTCTTTATCCTTGAAAGAAAAAATCTATTTAATGATGAAAAAAAATTTGGAGAGCGGCAGGATTCTGAAAGAGATAGAGAGTATTAAAAATCTTCTAAAGATTTTTTTATAGATAAACTCTTCAAATGATTCTCTTTTTTTCTTTTTTTCTTGGTATCGCAGCGAGCGGATACCTACTCGCCAATAATCTTCGATGACGTCGTCTTCACTGGTCTCTGAGAGAGAAACCCGAAACCGCCAGGGGTTTCAGTTGGTATGCATATGCCAGGGCGAATACGCCTCCCGTATTCATGCTGATTACGAAATCTCCATTTTTCTCTTCACTTTCGTATTTTCTTCCAATGCAGGGAAAGAACCTCGCCCCCGGTCTTGTTTTCTATTTCCTCCTTCAAAGCGCTTTTAAAATTTGGTTTTCTACTTCTTTACGATCTCATTTTTCGCTCTAGCATTTTTCGCTGGCCTCAGGAGAGATTTAAATTTCTATTTCGTTTCCGACAATTCCTGTCAGACCTCCTTCGACAATTCTAAAATGACTTTCGTCTCTTCCTTCAAGTATAAAGGACAGCATCTCAACTGTTGTTGTCAGGTGACCATAATTATAATGTCTCAGGAATTTTGCTCTTATTGACTTGTAAAATGCACATTATACTTGCTCAGATGGTGATTCTGTTGTGAATTTAAAAGGAAATTCGGGGGTGAGCGTTTCCACTCTTTTCGAGCCCCGAGGTGGATCAAAGATCAAGTTTATAGTTTAGTTTAAAGAACGAATTGATTATATAATATATATATATATATATATATATATATATATATATATATATATATATAAATATATATATATATGTGTGTGTGTGTGTGTGTGTGTGTCAAGTTGTTTAAAACAACAAACAAACTCGTGTAAAACTATTTCCTACATTTTTTCGTCCTTAAGACTTTTTTGATCGTTAGCAAATCAAATTCACTCAATTACAATTATAAAGAATAGCCGAGACAAGTACAATTTTCACTACATAATGAAAGATTGCAATGAACAAAATGGTGGGTAATTTAGTAAAAAGATAAATCAAAAGTTAAAGAAAGAAAAAAGCACTGGTGAAGAAAATGAGTATCAAGAAATATTCTATTACCGTTCGAAAGAAGATACACTATAAGCAGAATGCTGCTTCTCTACATGTGACTTCTATGGCTTTAGAATAGAAATCTGAGTCCTCTCTCTCTCTCTCTCTCTCTCTCTCTCTCTCTCTCTCTCTCTCATAGCTTCTTCCAGTTCTAAACAACTTTAGAAGACCCACATAAGCATAAACAAACAAAGATCGCGTGACATGATTGCTAACTTCCTATGGAGGTCTCCAATAAACACGCGAATTCTATTCAAGATTCTGAATACCCCCCTTCTCTCTCTCTCTCTCTCTCTCTCTCTCTCTCTCTCTCTCTCTCTCTCTCTCTCTCTCTCTCTCAAACAGTCATACGAAAAAGCCGATCTCAAATCCATTCATGATACTATTAATGGGGCCCAGAAACGCTTAAAGAAATGATTGAGAAAAGTCGAAAATGAACGTGAAAGTATTTAATAATTCACAATGCATTTCAAAGTATCAAAGATATCATTAGTATGTCTTAGAATCAATCTTTCGATCAACCTCCTGGATCTCAAGAGTTAATATGCTACAGAGAGAATATTAATTTTTATGAGGTATTGCTAAAAGTTTAAGCAATATGTATCAGCATCCAAAGTACCTTCAGCAATTGACCAAAAGAAGCCTAATAAAGTACACATGCAAATAATGTTGATCGTGTTTGAAGATGCAATCAAAATAGGCAATACGTCTAAGACCCAAAGTAAAAGTATCAAGCATTACAATTGCAAAAATAATAATAATAATAATAAAAAAAAAAATAAATAAATAAATAAAAAATAAAAACACTAACTAGGATGACATGACCACCAAAACCTTAAACGATGTTTACGCACGAGAAATACCCCACATGCAAGCACCAGACTACAAAAGGCGCGTGCTTGCATGTGTGTGATTCTCCGCGACCTTAACAATGAACGCAGCTTAAAGTATTTCAAAAGCAAACACGACTAACCCCTTCATCGTGTTATTTTTTCTCGTGGGAAAGGAAATCTCTTGTCAATTGTTAAAAATTGTTTAGATGTATCAATTCTACTATATATCGTTTTAAGGGAGTTTCATTATATATACTATATAGTATATATAGTATATATATATATTATATATATATATATATATATATATATATATATATATATATATATATATATATATACAATCAAACACATAAACTTTCTTATAAAAGTGATTGATCATAGAAACTTCAAAAAGGGCCTTCTCTCGCTTCCCCTTATTTCCTCAAATTATAATATCCTCAATCCCGAAGTCTGACAGACAGCCAGACAGACAGATAGTCTGTCTGTCTGTATTGTGTCATCCAAGGTCTAGAGAGTATACTAGACCTTGGTATCATCAATCACATCAACATTATCATCATCATCATCATCATCATTATTATCGCCATCACCATTCTTTACAACAGCTCGTTAATCGCTTCCTCATTTAGCAGATACAATTTCAGTCAATAAAGACAAAGAGAATAAAAAAAAAAAAGAGAGATTTAATTCAGAACAATACGGGATTCGAGTCTTCTGATTTCTGATCTCGTTTTGAAATGATCTCTCGGCCAGCGATCTTCTTCAAAAACTATCAGACCTTAATTCACTATACCGTTCCATTTATCTCCATTATTTTTCAATTCCCCCTCATTATTTTCCTCGTCTTTTCTTGTCCTTCCTCAAACGGTCACTCATTTTTCAATGGGACAGTAAAACAATATCTTCTCATTCCCATGTTTCAAGTTTAAAGGCTTTTATTGTTGTGGATTTTCAAAGCAATGCAATTCGATATTTTTTCCAGGAATGATTGAAATAACACCAACTTCTTCCGGCACATTAAGCTGGCATTTACGATATTTTTTGTTTGTATGGTGTTTTTACGTTACATGGAACCAGTGTTTATTCAGCAACGGGACCAACGGCTTTACGTGACTTCCGAACCACGTCGAGAGTGAACTTCTATCTCTACTCATCTCTAACCCCTCATTGGAATGCCCGGGGTGGCAGGCCAAGACCATACCGATCACGCCACTGGGCGCTTATTTATGATGTTGGTGGCTAGCAAAAAATACATAGATAATAAATATTACATACCTTATACTTTAAGCACTGAAGTATATATTACATATTTTTCTGGAGATAAAAAAAAAAGTCCCCTGCAGAAAATTCAAGGTAATAAAAAAAATAAATAAATAAAAAAAAAAAAATAAAAATTCAGATGAATGAATTAAAACACAGCATCGTTAATTCGAGTCTTTTCTCAATCTGCACAAAACCTCCCCCCCCCCCCAAAAAAAAAAAAAAAAAAAAACCCCCCCCAAAAAAAAAAAACAAAAAAAAACAGAAAAATTAATGAGCTACTTGTTCAAGTGTTATGTAAACAAACCTAATGAATCATAGAGCCTTAATTCGCGAATGAGGTGCGACAACGGATACAACGCTTGGAATTAGGCATACTTGGAAAAAATACCTACATTACTTTTCTTACTTTTCTAACATTCACTACACTACTACCACCCCTTCTGCTACTGTTAATAATAATAATAATAATAATAATAATAATATAATAATAATAATAATAATAATCTAATAATATTCATTGATTCATTATTGTTATTATTTTTATTATCATTATTGTTAAAATAATAATAATAATAATAATAATAATAATAATAATAAAATAATAATAATAATAATAATAATAATAATAATAATATAATAATACAATACTTACAAGCTGGAATAAGACTAGCAGAGGTTAATATCAGGAGAGGGATCTTCCAGGGCGACTCACTGTCCCCACTACTCTTCGTAGTAGCCATGATTCCCATGACAAAAGTACGACAGACGATGGATGCCGGGTACCAACTCAACAAAAGAGGCAACAGAATCAACCATCTGATGTTCATGGACGACATCAAGCTGTATGGTAAGAGCATCAAGGAAATAGATACCCTAATCCAAACTGTAAGGATTGTATCTGGGGACATCAGGATGGAGTTTGGAATAAAAAAAATGCGCCTTAGTCAACATACAAAAAGGCAAAGTACGAGAACTGAAGGTATAAAGCTACCAGATGGGAGCAAACATCAAACACATAGATGAGACAGGATACAAATACCTGGGAATAATGGAAGGAGGGGATATAAAACACCAAGAGATGAAGGACACGATAAGGAAGAAGAATATATGCAGAGACTCAAGGGGATACTTAAGTCAAAACTCAACGCCGGAAATATGATAAAAGCCATAAACACATGGGCAGTGCCAGTAATCAGATACAGCGCAGGAATAGTGGAATGGACGAAGGCAGAACTCCGCAGCATAGATCAGAAAACCAGGAAACATATGACAATACACAAAGCACTACACCCAAGAGCAAATACGGACAGACTATACATAACACGAAAGGAAGGAGGGAGAGGACTACTAAGTATAGAGGACT
>NC_087203.1:97798150-97813387 GCF_015104395.2 Macrobrachium nipponense
CGTTGACCTGAGAAAGCTGATAAATCATTTCTGGGATGGAGTGATACGAAGATGCATAGTTAAGCGGGTCAATGTTCATGAGTTCACGGGGGCTTGTTCAAGTGCCTTTGGAAACTGGCTGCAACCAGTTACATGGGGCGTGGACGAAAAGTGTGAGTTCATATGTACGTGTGCGCCTCTTCCGTTCATAATGGCATCTTTAGCCAAATCTATGGGGAGACTTACAGAGAGGTCCGTGGGAGAAAGGCAGAATGCTGGGATAGCTCTCCGAAAGTTTTTAATTGTTTGTGTGATTCTCCAGGCTGTAATGGGTAAGTGTTGACTTACTTTCGTCAAAGGGATGGCCTGTTTGACATTTTGTAAAGATGTTTAATCTTTGACTTTGTCTTTACAATTGTGTGTGTTATGAGTATGTTCTCGTGTCTTTGTAACAGGCATTTCTAGCGAAGGGAGCGAGAGTCCTAGGGATAGAGAGTCCCATGTGAAGAGAACTATTATATTTTGGAGAAATAGATTGGTGTGACTAATTTACTGATTGAGACATTTTAATATTGGTGGTTATCTGAGTGGTTTGTCTGTGTGACTTGAATTATTATCTTTCCATTGTTAAATAAATATTATATTTTTTCATAACTCTGACTCTCATTTGATGACCAGTTGAAGAATGGAGTGAGAGAGAGAGAGAGAAGAGAGGAGAGAGGGAGATAGAGGAGAGAGATTGGGTGTGTAAAACTAGTTTCCCTTGACGCTCGGGTTAAACGCATACCAATATTAAATACCCTTCGCTGGTAATAGGCATCAGGGATGGGTAACATATATATATATATAATATATATATATATATATCTATATATATATAATATATATATATATATATATATATTGGTCGTACAATGCACATTCCCTAAAATCAGTGAAGTCCTGCTCACCTAATCACAGAAGCATGTACCTAGTTATTATTCGACTGTTGAGAGAGATTTCACTTAACTTTTTTTTTTGTGGCAGGATATTGCCAGGTAACACATTTCAATGGGTTAATTCAAGTATATATTTATCTCAAGAGAAAGGTAATATGAAAATTGTTATGAGATAAGTGCACAATGACCTAGAACAAACGCACTAGTACATCTACTATGTTTTAGAATCAGAGAAAAGGAGCGTCTGCTATTCGCTGTTACAAAAATGATCTCTTTCGATGTTTGGAAAAGAATTTCCTAGTTTTCATCCAGCCTGAATATAATCAGATTCTATTTCGTCTCCCTTGTATTACTGCTATTTTCCATCACCTCTCTCTCTCTCTCTCTCTCATTCCATCCCAGATCACACACTCTCTCGGCGTGAAATGTAAACACATGAACTCGCATGTTTCAAAACTTCCTTTTACCATTCCGTTCAATTATTTGTTTCTCTTCTAAACTTGTGGTTTAAAACCTAGAGACCCTTCCATTTACACGCAGTGTTTTACACTTTATGAGATTCCACGGATCACGTCCCCTTCCAGTCCCACCAAGAAATGCTAGCAAAGTAAATATGATGGTAGTCTTTTTCGCTCTGTGGAAGAATTGAACGGGTGAAACGTGTTTACAAAAATCTATTAATATACCGGGGAGTTTGGGGAGTTTCATATAGTATATATATTACCATATATATATATATATATATATATATATATATATATATATATATATATATATATAATATATATATATATATAGACGTTGGAGGCAGAGAGAGAAAAAAAAGCGAACAAAGTAGGAAATATATATAGGATACGTATGTCTGTGTACATATAATTCTATATATATATATATATATATATATATAATATATATATGTATATATTATAATATTAATATATATATATATATTAATATATGTATATATATATATATATATCCGATATTAGATATTATTATATAATTTATATTTATCTATATACTTATATATATATTATATATATATATATATATTTATATTATGTATGTATATTTACATATATTTATCGAATTGTATGTATTATCGACACGAGATGGCCTCGAAGAGGCAATCCTCACTCAGCTGCGGTGACAATCAATTGATCAGACATTCTCTCTTCTCCAGTTCCCAGCTGACACGCCCAATATCCTCCAAGGGCCAAAGGAGTGTGGCTCTCTCTCTCTCCTCTCTCTCTCTCTCTCTCTCTCGTCCTCTCTCCTCGCTCTGTTCTTCTCCCTCTCTCTCTCTGTGTGTGTGTGTGTGTGTGTGTATGTGTGTGTAGAGCTTTTAAAATTATGATCATATTGCTCAAAAATAAAATTATATTTTGTTAGGATGAATTACTCCTGCAAATAACTTTCATGTAAATGTAATACGGTAAACTAAACATTGAAGAAGCCACACGAACTAAAAATGGAAGAAATAAGATAGCATCATGACAAAGGCATCAAATAGAATATAAGTGTGCATATGTGTCAAAAATGAAAATCAACATTCACAATAAAACACTCATAACAAAGAAAGTAAGAATGAGTTAAATATAGCATCCAGCAAAACCATTCAAACCCACGATTCTGGAAGTTGGTGGTTCAAATGTGATTGCACACAATGCGGCCTCAGGCAACCAATTGTTTCAACCCAGATGGCCGAGAAGGCGCCAATCGAGGGTAGATTCTCAAATAAATAAGAGTAATGTGATAAGAATACGAAGGGAAAAGTGAAAGAACAACAGCGAGTTAATCAGATACTTATTATCAAATTTAAAACATAATTTCCTGTTATTAGAAAAAAACACTTCTGGTAAAGAGTGGGAATTCAGCAAATGGGAAGCAATAATACTGAGGGGCGAAGTCTGGCAGTAACTTGTCGACTACAAAAATATCGAGATAAAATAAAAAAAAAACGAATCTAAATAAACACAAGGGACTTAAAACATCGTCCCACCCATGCTAAATGATTTCTCTCATCTGTTGGACAAATGCCTGAGCCACAACATTTTTAAGATAAGACTGTGACGAGCTGAGAGAGAGAGAGAGAGAGAGAGAGAGAGAGAGAGAGAGAAGAGAGAGAGAGAGGTAAAATGCCATACTCTCTCATCTCTTTGGCATACCAGAGATAAGTGGGCGTCATCGGCCTGGGAAGATAAATGGAAGATATTACTAAATGACGTGTACTATTTTAGAGAGCGTAACTTGCGATGATAAAAAAGGTATAATGACTTTTTGTGAAATGAGGCTAATGATGAATTCAAATTGACAAGTCATTTTTTTAATGGGGAACTCTCTCTCTCTCTCTCCTCTCTCTCTCTCTCTCTCTCTCTCTCTCTCTCTCTCTCTCTCTCTCTCTCTCTCTCTCAGCTCGTTACAGTTCGTTACAGTCTTATCTTAAAAAGGTTGTATACACAAACATACACACAGATAGTATCTACTATATATATACATATACATAGTATCTACTATATATATATATATATATATATAATATATATATATATATGATATATATGTGTGTGTGTGTGTGTGTGTGTGTGTGTGTGTGTGTGTGTGTGTGTGTGTGTGTGTGAAACTCCCGGTATATTAATAGATCTTTGGAAAAAATTTTCCACCCGTTCAAATCTTCCACAATGCGAAAAAGATACCATCATATTGACTTTGCTAGCACTTCTTGGTGGAACTGGAAGGGGACGTGATCGGTGGAATCTCACAGAGTGTAAAACACTGCGTGTAAATGGAAGGGTCTCCAGGTTTTAAACCACGAGCTTCCAAGAGAAACAGATAATTGATTGAAATGGTAAAAGGAAATTTTGAAACATGCGAGTTCGTGTGTTTACATCTCACGCCGAGAGAACCTGTGATCAGAGAGAGAGAGAGAGAGAGAGAGAGAGAGAGAGAGAGAGATGAAAATTGCAGTAATAACTGGGAGACGAGATAAAATCGGATTATATTTGAGCTGGACGAAGACAAGGAAATCCTTTTCCAAACACGGGAAAGATATTTTTTTTGTCACAGCGAATAACAAATACTTCTTTTCTCAGATTCTAAAACACATAGTCTCATTAACAATTTTCATATTACCTTTCTCTCAAAATAAATTTACTTTAATTAACACATTTAAATGTGTTACCCTGGCAATATCATACCCCAATAAAAAAACATAATGTGAAATCTCTCTCTGTCTCTCTTCCGCTCTTATTTTAACTCACACCAGCTAACGAAAGCGAGTAGAGTTGAATATAGAATTTAAACCTAAAGCCAAGCATTGGGATCTATGAGGTCATTCAGCGCTGATATGGAAATTGACAGTATAAGGTTTGAAAGGTGTAACAGGAGGAAATCTCGCAGTTGCACTATAAAGCAGGTGTTAGGAGAGGGTGGAAAGTAAGATGAAGAAAGAGAATAGGAAAGGAAGTGCAGTAAAAGTAACGAAAGTGATTGCAACTAGGGGACGAGGGAACGCTGCAAAGAAGCTTAAGTAATCCCTACAGTGCACCGCATCAGGTGCACTAACGGCACTACGCCGAGGACGCGCAACACTAAACGCACAAGCAAAAGAAAACACAAGCACTTCGAAACCTCCCTATTCCCATAATCCACTTGGCGCCTCGACGTTTCCTGAACATAAATCACAACGCTTGTCATGAAATCTAAAAACCAAGGTGACAACATAGGTATGTTTCCAACACTTTATCACATTCCCACTTACGCTATTAATTCAGGCGAGATGACACAGAATGGACTCACGGGGGAGAAAAATGACTATAATAGATAAGCGAGGAGTTTTGGCACGCATTCACTTACTCCCTCCTCTCCTCCTCTCTCGTAAGCTAGCATGCATGCACGCACGCACACACACACACACACACAGAGACTTTTTATAAATAGTAAATGAAAGCAAGAAAGTGAGAGCGTACATGGGACTTGGATTAAGAAATGTAGATGAAGAGGAAGCAAACTTGTGTCGATGGATTATTTTGTAGAAATGTTGAATGAGTGGAAAAGGTCAGTTTGAATCTCTCTCTTTATTCCTGTCTCTATTTCTTGTTCCGAGTTGTATTCACTTCGTAACCTTTTCGGTATATACCCATCACATCTCGAAAGATGAAAAATCACAGAATTAGAAGACAAAAAGATCGGAGCGAAATACAACGTTTATGTTGGAGAGAAAAACACAAATCTGGTAGCAAACCGGTGATAGGAAGCCTCCTAACAAGAGCAAGTCACTCAACTCACAAGAACAACGACCGAAATAGTTCCCGTAGAAAAAGACAGCTTCGCCATCTTCCGGTGGGAGATATGGGTAAGGTCATTTGATAAGGCGCTTTGCCATACACTCAAGTCGTTTAGAGAAAGTAAAAACTTATGACATCTTGACAATATCGCTATTTTCCTGATGCAATTTAGCAACTTAAAAAATTGACCTTCTTGGATAAGGGTGAGGTAATTTGGCTATCTCAAATGCTGATGCAAGTTAGAGAGAATGAAATAAAGGATTGAACAGAAAAGGGAAGCAACTGTGAGTCTTGAATACAGAGCGAAATGAAATTTATTCTATTTTATTTTTTTTTTACAAAAAAAAAACAGAAGTATATAGAGGACTAAGCAGAAAAGGGAAGCAACTGTGAGTCTTGAAGGGACTGATCCTGATTAAATCAAGACCTTCCCATTCAGACACAGGCCGCGGGTTTACGACCTCGTCACACCAGCCAGAGCAGAGACGAGGGAAAGATCTCAAGATGAGACGGGAAACGTCTTTGGACCAGTTTCTTCAACCCCCAGTGCCACTGTTTACCCACGCAGCGAATTAAAGGACTTGGTGGTTAAGCAAACATGACTGAGATGACAGCCAGGTTAATAAGCTGCAGGGCTGGTAACAGCACACATGCATGCATATTATATATATATATATATATATTATATATAAATATATATATATATATATATATAGAACAAAAGAATATGAATCAACAAAGGTAATTATAAATATATCCTTCTTTGTTTAAGGAAGTAAACAAGAGAGAGAGAGAGAGATTGAGAGTTAAAAGTTTTATCTAATAAAAGAGAAGTATTTACCTTATATTCCACAGCTACGACATAATCACTGGCATGCACAGAAACTTGCAAACTGCGCTATATACATATATATATATATATATATACATATGTATATATATATATATATATATATATATATATATATATATATATATATATATATATATATATATATATATATATCGCTCAGCCTCTGTATTGAACGTGTGCGTGCGTGCGTGTATATATATATATATATATATATATATATATATATATATATATAATATATATATATATATATATATTATATATATGTGTGTGGTGTGTGTGTGTGTGTGTGTGTGTGTGTGTGTGTGCGTGTGTGTGTGTGTGCACGCACGCACACGTTCAATACAGAGGCTGAGCGATTACTTTAAATATATGCAATACTTAAACGAGACTTCTCAAAGGTCACTGACATCAAAGTACTAAAGCGGTTCACTTCTGGTTCTCTGCCTCTACGTGTGGACCGTCTAATAGGTGTATGTAGCCTGCGTTAAGAATATTCAAGATATATATCAGGGCTATTTGTCACGTCTCCCCTCTGTGTGGCTTTTCAGTGATGACTTTAATTACTCTTCTCGTGCTTAATATAGAAGTCTCTCTCTCTCTCTCTCTCTCTCACAACTTTTGGACATTTTGCTTGTTCATATTTCGAAAGCCATTGCACCAACGATGACACAGGTATACCGTAGTATATCCTTGAAAGGAAAATATTCATATTAATATAAAAAAAACCACATCGATTTGTAAATTACTTTAAGGTCAGTGAGTACACGAGCCACTATGTGGCGCCACAGAGTGGCGTAGGAGGGTGTGGCGGGGATGTGGCTTCCCGTAGATTTCCATTGTTTATAAGCTACGTCGAGCAGTGGTGAGCTGTCGCTGATCCCCACCACGGCTTATAAACAATGGAAACCTATGGGAAACCAGATCCCCGCCACACACCGACGCCATTCTGTGGCGCCACAGATTGTCTCATGTACTACTGGCCTAAGAGAAAATATATTCAATATTTCAATACCGAATTGGGTCTCCAGTAATTTAATTTTGCTTAGTAAAAATTAAAATAGCATGAACATCTTGAATAATAAACCTAAGTAAAAGGTATAAAGGTGGTTGCAAACATAAGCACCACTGAAAATTCAGTTTACTGATATTTTGTGCTAAAACTTCACAAGAAGTGGGAAAAAAAATGAAAGTTATAATTACTTATAAAATAGGCTGTGCCTAAAACTTGCGAATGTAGATGCCTCCATTAATGGTATCTCGAAGCAACTGATGTGACACACGTGATGTGAAGGAGTTTACCAAGAACAATGAAATAACTAAACACGCATTGAAGAGGCAATCTGATGGAAAAGTAACACCTACTACACTCTACGGTTTGGTGTGCTTGTTTCGATGCAATTATAATGCTAAATCCAAAAAATTAAGGTTCTTAATTCTATTTCGAAAATGCGACTAAATGTTTTAAATGTTCAGATTCAATCAACGGTTCTTAGAAGGGTCACATAATTTGAGTGGTTAAATATATTTTTAAATAGGAAAACAGTTATTTCATTAAGCTGTCGTAAGCTCTTGTCCCCAATCCAGTTATCAAACCTTACAGTTGGTCATCTTCACCAGGTGCTTCATCTTTTGTATTTCTTCTCAGTAAGACAGAATCAAAAAGCATTTCGTCTGATCAATGGCTCCCTTTTACCTCTTCTCCGGATATCTTTTCGGTCTCTCTCTATTCAAGTGGCTTCTCCGTCTCCTCCTCCCCAGGTCGTACCACTTAGCCCATTGTCCATCATCAAGCTTATTATTAGAGTCCATTCTTCTCTGAGGCTTCCATGCAACACCAATCACGCCGCTGCTTCGACTCCGTTTCTCTATTTATTTCCTTCTACTCCATCGCTTCAGAATGATCGCCTTCTTTGCTCAAACAGTCTTATCTTTTCAAGTGGGCCGTTCTACCACTTTCTTAGGAACCTTTTCTTTTCATCTTGCGTTGTTTTCATCGGTAAAAGGCTAGACAGCGATTTACGGTGAAATTATCTTGTACAAATCTTACTCTCGACAGCGCTTGAAAGGCCAGTTCCGCAGTAAATGTTTCTTGACGACGTAGTATATATCTAAAAATATTTTCATTTCTATTACCCGGCTTTCTTATTCCCTTTTTTCAATTTTGTTCTTTATCCTCACCCGAAACAAGATAATCCTGCATCACTACCGGCCACGACCACAAACCTATCTTGAAACGTATTGAAGCCTCGTATTCTTTTATCTACTGACAAGACGAACAATAGAGATCTGACGAAGACTGAAGGAGTTTTGCGTGTTGCAGTACACAAAGAAGAGAAAGGAGGGCAGAGAGAGAGAGAGAGAGAGAGAGAGAGAGAGAGCGTTTGTATCTTTTGTTACAGTTTCTCCTCTGTGGTTCCAGAGTTCGGCTAACACAAAGGACCGGTATACAAGAAAAAATAAAATTTGCAATCCTCAAAACACTATGTACAACAGCCAATATCCATCGCTTCTCTAATTAACCAAAAGGAAGACTTACCTGCAATGAATTTGAAACCAACTTCATAAATGTTCTTTCTTATCGAGTTAATGAAAATTATCCAAAAATTTTAAGAAGAAATAATTATACGAGAATATATTTTACAGAAAGTGTTTTTCAAAACTTACCAAAATCTGGGTATTCATTAATATTCATATTTTTGACAAATTCGGGAAATTCTTTTTTACATCCCTCCTTACCTGTAAGAGAAGAAAATAGTTACAGGCGAACTCCGCGTTCTTCATTACATGTATACCACTAAAGCATACAAGTATACATACATACACAAATAAATAAATAAAAACAATTGAAAATAAAACTATTTTCACTTCGTCCTGCATTCTGATCTGATACTAGTAACGATTACATTACTTAAAAGAACCCACACACGCATACATGCATGCATACATACATAAATAAATAAAAAAATTAAAATAAAACTATTTTAATTTAGTCCTGCATTTTGATCTGATACTAATAACGGTTACATTACTTAAAATAACATACACACACACACACACGCATACATACATACATACGTACATAAATAACTACATACATACATACATACAAACATGAATTACGTCCCCTAATCACGAGTGGGTGCTAGACAGTTTACATAAGTTTATCTGTACCACTATATCGACACTGCGACCGTATTGACCTGTAATGATACAGTACAAACTCATTGATATTTGGCACGTCCAACGCGTATAGACTGTTGTATTCTACAAATGGCAACATTCTTCTTTATCTATTTGGTAATAAGTGACTTACAATATGGAAGACTACACAGGATGGATTTTGGACATAAAATAGTAATAATAATAAAAAAAGCCTAAAGTATGAGTGGCAATGAAGCTTGTGCACTTCTACTGAAGATCAGTAAGACAAAAAAATAAGTAAGAGATAAAAATAGAGTCAGAAGTTACTTTCCAACCACTGGCAGCAATTGAAACCTGCGCTTGTTTCGCAACCAGCACTTAATTTGCATGTCCCACAGATCGTTTGGAGATTGGCGCGAGCTTTCATCACCTTTATCTCTACTCCTACATTAGCGCCTCTTTAAAACCTCGTGATTCGTAAACATATTACAACTGACAATATCACAGCCCACCTGTTCGTCCTGCGTTTTAACCCTTTAAACAAATCCTTGTAATCTGGTCTCGACGCTTCTGTGTTTATGTAAGGAGCCAATTTTAACCTTCGGTTTATAACTGTGTTTACGGTTGCCGCTCGAGCACCTGGTTCTGTGGGGGACGCAGCAGGAGGCTGAAGACTCATGCAGTGAGGAACTCGAAGTCGTAAGTGGGTTGGATGGCTTGGGAGTTCAGAACCGTTTTCCGAACACTAGACCGTTAAATATTACTGAACTTTAACAAATGCAAAAGTTTTAATACGACAGAAATTCCTTAGTCTTTTTAGATGCTTCTAAAATATACTAAGCAGGAAAATCTATCCTAACCTAAACAAGTGCCAATAAACATTGTATTTAAATAACATAAATACTATGATATTATATATAATATATATATTTATATATATATTATATATATATATAGATATATATAATATATATATATATATACGTAAACGGATACTTTAAAAAAACTCAGAACAAACTATGCATACTAGTAAAATTTACACCTTATGTACCTGCAATTGCATTAAGAGAAGAAGGTTCATTTTTCTCTCCAGTGATTTCCCTGGTATAAGATTTCATTTAAATTTACTGCGAGCTTATGCAATCTTTAATTAAGATCGGAAAAACATACGATAAAATCGAGCATACATATATCGGGAGAGAGAGAGAGAGAGAGAGAGAGAGAGAGAGAGAGAGAGAGAGACCCCACAACTAAACAGTATTTTTTACTTAAACCCGAAATAATCTAAACCGTAAGAATGATTTTAGACAAGTAGACAGATTACCTTTTTTTTTTTTTTTTTTTTTTCTTTTTTTTTTGGGGGGGGGGGGTGGGGGGGGGGGTTGTTACTGAAGGGTATACAGTAACGTCAAAACAAATGAAACTACCGGACTGATGATAACCACGACAAACCAGGAGACCACGAATACAATACTAGAGGAGACAGAACTTACAAGAATAAAATTCTATGAACTTTGGCAGACATATTCATTAGATTATCTCGAAGATTCAGACTAAAGAACTTTATGCCATGGAAACCCTCACGGTTTAAAACGAATTTCTTCACAATCATCTGGTTGATGGTTGATTATTCATACACTGCTGAATCACGCACACAAAGTCGGCTGGATATCTGGAACAATGAAATCACGCAGACAAAGTTGGCTGGATATCTGGAACTCTGTTGATATCTTGCTAATGTGCACACAGACATAAAAAGACGAGTTTCCTGCTAGAATTCTGAGTGATCTTGGAGGATGTATGCTGTCTACTGAGTGTTAATTTTTGCAATAAGTGCATTCGATTATCTGGAACTCTGTTCATGTGCTGATATTCCTCTTAAAGCTTTTCAGCATTTTACCCTTACAGCTTTTCGGCATTTTTACTCTTGAAGCTTTTCTGCATTATACTTACAGCTTTTGGGCATTATACTATCATGATCAAATACTAAGCATTTTACACTGCAAACGAACATGTGGCTAAGTAACACAAATGAAGAAAAGAGGAGGAAACCTGATGGACATATTGTTAACAAAGTGAATTATGATTGTCTTTACCAATCAAACAGTCTTTCACGGAAAACACACAGGCACACAACACGCCAGAAACAAACATGACCACATCCAGAGACAATGCACAGATGAAAGTTACAGCGATTTATTCGATTTACACGATCTGTTTCCAATTGCAACACAATGTCGTGGCGTGAGGACGAGTGGCAAACGCACCCGAGACATCTTTCATGGGAGGACCGCTGAAATGTTTGTGTGGGGACCATTTCAAAACAGTTTTCGATATCAGTTTCGTAAAAGAAAATGGCGACCTGGATGTAAGCAATAAAGGAATGGAGAAACCAATTTAACCGCTGGAAATATTTAGGAGGGCTAAATTGCTTTACATACAATATCATGTCTTCCGACTTCTATGTGGATTAATGACGGGAAACGGTTTCTGAGTTCTTAGATATATTTGGAATATGTAAATAACAGTAGAGGTAGTTTTTATACGAGTGCTATATAATTAATAAACGTGGACAATTTTTCAACATTCATACTATTGTAAAATAATACGTAATTAAAAATGAGAGAGAGAGAGAGAGAGAGAGAGAGAGAGAGAGAGAGAGAGAGAGAGAGAGAGAGAGAGAGAGATACATATTAATAAAAATGAGAGAGAGAGATAACAAATTGTCGCCGTAAAAAAATTGAAACAAAAATAATGAGAGAGAGAGAGAATACGTATTTCAAACACTCGCTTCCATTCTGAGTGAGAGAGTTTATCGGAGCTCCAGTCGAAATGACATTAATAAACAGCATAATTAATCATGCAAACAAACATCAATTGCTATGACCATCCAGCAGGCTAAGTGGGTCATTAACATGGAATTCCATTACAGTAATTACTGCAAAACTTAATTTTAGACTTGCAGGTTCATATAACAGTACAGGAATACATAACGGCACTAACTTAGGCAGGCTATATGTCATTCTGAGTTAGCTGCTTTATCTTTAAAGGTCTTTCTCCCAAAACGTCAATTTTTCTAAACATATCATTCGTAAATCTAACATCAAATGGCAACCCAAATTGTGATTCTAATGGTCAAGTTATGGTTGTTGATTATCTCGACGTTGTATACACTTCGGCGCATCAGTCTTTGAAGGAATACAGAAATTAGTGAGAAATTTTTCCGACAAGGAGGAACGCAAACCCATGACAAAAAAAAAAAGAAAAAAAAATAATAATCTTCTCTGACAGAGGAAAGTTGGCAGACCTTAGAATTATACGAGCATGCAGATTTTTGAGTTCACATCTTATTTCCTGCTGTGTTTTTTAATTTTTTTGAAATTTTTTTTTTTTTAGGAAAACATTTTCGGGAGAAGTTTATCGTTATAAAACGAGAAGAGCAAAAAATATACATTATTTGTTCAAAAACGATATGCATATCAAAAGCGAAAAAAAAAACGCACAATATATATGTCTCTATATATATATATATATATAATATATATATATATATATATATATATATATATATATATATATATATATATATATATATATATATATCCTATTAATAAAATGGGAGTACCTTAATATTTATGACTTTCCTGATATATATATATATAATATATAATATATATATAATATATCACTGCATATATATTTCTATATATACCATTTATAGTATTTAGTTTTCAATAACAATGTCTAAATTAGGGGAAAAACTGACAAAAAAAGGCCAAAAGATATGCTATAGCTTTAAATGCACGCACGTAACTGAAAATTGAAGGACATAATCAAAATGGCAACACTTACCACGGAGGAGATACGAGGAATGTAAAGAAAATCAATAAAAAATATTTCAGGCTTGGTGGGGTTTTAGGGGGTGGATGGAGGGGGGAGGCGAAAGTGGGAACGAGGAGATCCATTTGAGGATACAGAAATCCTTATGTGAAGATCTCTTTCGAAGGAATGACTCTGAGCTTATCCTTCGAGATCTACGAATTCCATTTCTCCTCAGTAAAAATCCCCCCCAACACCCCTCCCCCAAAAAAAGATATGGATTCTATCGGGTACTATCTTCCGTTTCTTATCAGTTTTACTCTACTCTGTTAAACATGATATTATTTATTCTTGTGTTGAAGCTTAACATTTTTTTTAAATAGCCAGTGTGTTGGAAAGTTTATGCACACACACACACACACACACACACACACACACACACATATATATATATATATATCTATATATATATATATATATATATTATATATATTAACTATATATATTATATATATATTATCTATATATATATATTATAATATAAGATAGTAGATATAGCTGCTAAAATAGAATACTTATGGTTTAAAAAATGAGAAATCGGAAAAATTGTGCATATGTACAAACAGGAGTAAAAGCAAGTTAAAATAACTGATGAAGGTGAACTAAAACTCCTTACTTTTAATGCCATAGAAGCACAGTGAAAATAATGTGAGAAAATATGAAACCTACCTGACGCGTACAGTAAGAGAGAAAGACACAGACACACGCACACACACACACACACACACACACACACACACATATATATATTATAATATATATATATATAATATATAAATTATCTATACTATAATATATATATCTATATTTATGACCTGCATATTTACAAGACTTCCTGGCTTTAAATGTCTACGTACGACAAGGCCGTGAGAGCTACAGAACCAAGGTTTTAAAGCTTGCTAGGAACTTGAACAATAACTCGCCGAAAATGCTGCCCTCTTTTTGGCAGATGGCCAGCAGGAGAGAGAGAGAGAGAGAGAGAGAGAGAGAGAGAGAGAGAGAGAGAGAGAGAGAGAATGTGTAACTTTTTCCCAAACAAAGCTCCCAAAGCCATTTACACAAACGTCCTTTATATGGATGACCTGGATATTTCTCACAGCCTTATCTCAATAAGTTCCCATCGTTTTTATTTGTGCAAAGGACAAAGGAAAAGGGAAAGGCAAACAAATATCGGAATATCCTTTCGATCTGGTTTATGCTTTTGCAAATGCTCAGCTTATGAGGAAATAAACGATATTATTTCAAGAAATAATATCGATACGAAGTTTATGGCTGTAAAAGTCTCTCTCTCTCTCTCTCTCTCTCTCTCTCTCTCTCTCTCTCTCTCTCTCTCTCTCTCTCTCAAACACGTTATTTTAAACAGGGTATCAAATAAGGCTTGAAATTCCCTATAAAAATCCCGTCAGGAGGTTGGAATGCTGGCTGACAATTTAAAGACATCATCTCAGTTTCAGAAAAAAAAGAAAGAAAGATAAAAAAAAGTTGGGGGTGGGGGACGTTGGCACAAACCCAGATGATAGTAACAAAACAGCTTTTCTAAAAAGGAGGAGTTTCAAAATTAATGATAACTTAAGCAAGGGCAGAATACAAAAGCTTGTTTGCTTACTTCAACTCTGTAGGGCGGTATCCAAAATAGTAGCTGTAGAAAAGACAGCGAGAACATCTTCCGAGAGAGACAGAGAGAGAGAGAACTGCAACAAGAGTTATTAATTACAAAAACTAACCCAGTTTATAGGTCCAGCCTTAATAAAGTGGATATACTGTATTTTTTATAGTAGATATAATTTTTCAGTCTTCTTACGTTTTATAGAAAAAAAGTGTATATTCAATAATCAATAATATGGGTTGTGTTGTGCATCGATTGATTAAAACATTCAATCTTGAAGTGCAACATTAAAAAACACGCCCGATGATGGAAAACCCTCGTAAGAAACAAATTTGTCCTAAGAAACATATTTGTCCTAAGTTTCGTAGCCATAAACTAATGACTGAAGAGACTCGTATATGAGACACTCACTCCTTCATCGTTAGCTATTTTTTCTATGGCCAGTTTCCTCTTTCTTCAACGCGTCAATTAATTTGCATAGAGATGATGAAAGACTCTCTCTTCTTTCTATTTACACCGATTATCATTAATCCTTGCTCCGGAGAGAGAGGG
>NC_087203.1:97821387-97826387 GCF_015104395.2 Macrobrachium nipponense
ACGGCGGGTTTACGACCTCGTCACACCAGCCAGAACAGAGACGCGGGAAAGATCTCAAGAGGAGACGGGAAACGTCTTTAGACCAGTTTCTTTAACCCCCAGTGCCACTGTTTACCTACCAACGCAACGAATTGAAGGACTTGGTGGTTAAACAAACATGACTGATGGCAGCCAGGTTATAAGCCGCAGGGCTGTGGTCACACACTTGCATGCATATATATATATATATATATATATATATATATATATATATATATATATAACTAAAGAATATGAATCAACAAAGGTATATAAATATATCCTTCCTTGTTTACGAAGTAAACAGAGAGTGAGAGAGAGATTGAGAGTTAAAAGTTTTATCTAATAAAAGAGAAGTATTTACCTTATATTTCACAGCTACGACATAATCACTGGCATGTACAGAAACTTGCAAACTGCGCTTATACACACACACACACACACACACACACACACACACACACACATATATATATATATATATATATTATATATATATATATATATATATATACACCTATACGCACGCACGCACACGTTCAATACAGAGGCTGAGCGATTACTTTAAATATATGCAATACATAAACGAAACTTCTCAAAGGTCACTGACATCAAAGTACTAAAGCGGTTCACTTCTGGTTCTCTGCCTCTACGTGTGGACCGTCTAATAGGTGTATGTAGCCTGCGTTAGGAATATTCAAGATATATATCAGGGCTATTTGTCACGTCTCCCCTCTGTGTGGCTTTTCAGTGATGACTTTAATTACTCTTCTCGTGCTTAATATAGAAGTCTCTCTCTCTCTCTCTCTCTCTCTCTCTCTCTCTCTCTCTCTCTCTCTCACAACTTTTGGACATTTTGCTTGTTCATATTTCGAAAGCCATTGCACCAACGATGACACAGGTATACCGTAGTATATCCTTGAAAGGAAAACATTCATATTGATATAAAAAAAACCACATCGATTTGTAAATTACTTTAAGGTCAGTGAGTACACGAGCCACTATGTGGCGCCACAGAGTGGCGTAGGAGGTGTGGCGGGGATGTGGCTTCCCGTAGATTTCCATTGTTTATAAGCTATGTCGAGCAGTGGTGAGCTGTCGCTGATCCCCACCACGGCTTATAAACAATGGAAACCTATGGGAAACCAGATCCCCGCCACACACCGACGCCATTCTGTGGCGCCACAGATTGTCTCATGTACTACTGGCCTAAGAGAAAATATATTCAATATTTCAGTGCCGAATTGGGTCTTCACTAATTTAATTTTGCTTAGTAAAAATTAAAGTAGTATGAACATCTTGAATAATAAACCTAAGTAAAAGGTATAAATGTGGTTGCAAATATAAGCACCACTGAAAATTCGATTTACTGATATTTTGTGCTAAAATTCACAAGAAATGAAAAAAAATGAAAGTTATAATTACTTATAAAATAGGCTGTGCCTAAAACTTGCGAATGTAGATGCCTCCATTAATGGTATCTCGAAGCAACTGATGTGACACACGTGATGTGAAGGAGTTTACCAAGAACAATGAAATAACTAACACGCATTGAAGAGGCATTCTGATGGAAAAGTAACACCTACTACACTCTACGATTTGGTGTGCTTGTTTCGATGCAATTATAATGCTAAATCCAAAAAAATAAAGGTTCTTAATTCTATTTCGAAAATGCGACTAAATGTTTTAAATGTTCAGATTCAATCAACGGTTCTTAGAAGGGTCACATAATTTGAATGGTTAAATATATTTTTAAATAGAAAAATAGTTATTTTATTAAGCTGTCGTAAGCTCTTGTCCCCAATCCAGTTATCAAACCTTCCAGTTGGTCTTCTTCACCAGGTGCTTCATCTTTTGTATCTCTTCTCAGTAAGACAGAATCAAAAAGCATTTCGTCTGATCAATGGCTCCCTTTTACCTCTTCTCCGGATATATTTCGGTCTCTCTCTATTCAAGTGGCTTCTCCGTCTCCTCCTCCCCAGGTCGTACCACTTAGCCCATTGTCCATCATCAAGCTCATTATTAGAGTCCATTCTTCTCTGAGGCTTCCATGCAACACCAATCACGCCGCTGCTTCGACTCCGTTTCTCTATTTATTTCCTTCTACTCCATCGCTTCAGAATGATCGCCTTCTTTGCTCAAACAGTCTTTCATCTTTTCAAGTGGCCGTTCTATCACTTTCTTAGGAACCTTTTCTTTTCATCTTGCGTTGTTTTCATCGGTAAAAGGCTAGACAGCGATTTACGGTGAAATTATCTTGTACAAATCTTACTCTCGACAGCGCTTGAAAGGCCAGTTCCGCAGTAAATGTTTCTTGACGACGTAGTATATATCTAAAAATATTTTCATTTCTATTACCCGGCTTTCTTATTCCCTTTTTTCAATTTTGTTCTTTATCCTCAACCCGAACAAGATAATCCTGCATCACTACCGGCCACGACCACAAACCCATCTTGAAACGTATTGAAGCCTCGTATTCTTTTATCTACTGACAAGACGAACAATAGAGATCTGACGAAGACTGAAGGAGTTTTGCGTGTTGCAGTACACAAAGAAGAGAAAGGAGGGCAGAGAGAGAGAGAGAGAGAGAGAGAGAGAGAGAGAGAGAGAGAGAGCGTTTGTATCTTTTGTTACAGTTTCTCCTCTGTGGTTCCAGAGTTCGGCTAACACAAAGGACCGGTATACAAGAAAAAATAAAATTTGCAATCCTCAAAACACTATGTACAACAGCCAATATCCATCGCTTCTCTAATTAACCAAAAGGAAGACTTACCTGCAATGAATTTGAAACCAACTTCATAAATGTTCTTTCTTATCGAGTTAATGAAAATTATCCAAAAATTTTAAGAAGAAATAATTATACGAGAATATATTTTACAGAAAGTGTTTTTCAAAACTTACCAAAATCTGGGTATTCATTAATATTCATATTTTTGACAAATTCGGGAAATTCTTTTTTACATCCCTCCTTACCTGTAAGAGAAGAAAATAGTTACAGGCGAACTCCGCGTTCTTCATTACATGTATACCACTAAAGCATACAAGTATACATACATACACAAATAAATAAATAAAAGCAATTGAAAATAAAACTATTTTCACTTCGTCCTGCATTCTGATCTGATACTAGTAACGATTACATTACTTAAAAGAACCCACACACGCATACATGCATGCATACATACATAAATAAATAAAAAAAATTAAAATAAAACTATTTTAATTTAGTCCTGCATTCTGATCTGATACTAATAACGGTTACATTACTTAAAATAACATACACACACACACACACGCATACATACATACATACGTACATAAATAAATACATACATACATACAAACATGAATTACGTCCCCTAATCACGAGTGGGTGCTAGACAGTTTACATAAGTTTATCTGTACCACTATATCGACACTGCGACCGTATTGACCTGTAATGATACAGTACAAACTCATTGATATTTGGCACGTCCAACGCGTATAGACTGTTGTATTCTACAAATGGCAACATTCTTCTTTATCTATTTGGTAATAAGTGACTTTACAATAATTGGAAGGACTAACACAGATGGATTTTGGACATAAAATAGTAATAATAATAAAAAAAAGCCTAAAGTATGAGTGGCAATGAAGCTTGTGCGCTTCTACTGAAGATCAGTAAGACAAAAAAAATAAGTAAGAGATAAAAATAGAGTCAGAAGTTACTTTCCAAGCACTGGCAGCAATTGAAACCTGCGCTTGTTTCGCAACCAGCACTTAATTTGCATGTCCCACAGATCGTTTGGAGATTGGCGCGAGCTTTCATCACCTTTACTTCTACTCCTACATTAGCGCCTCTTTTAACCTCGGATGATTCGTAAACATATTACAACTGACAATATCACAGCCCACCTGTTCGTCCTGCGTTTTAACCCTTTAAACAAATCCTTGTAATTTGGTCTCGACGCTTCTGTGTTTATGTAAGGAGCCAATTTTAACCTTCGGTTTATAACTGTGTTTACGGTTGCCGCTCGAGCACCTGGTTTTCTGTGTGGACGCAGCAGTGGAGGCTGAAGACTCATGCAGTGAGGAACTCGAAGTCGTAAGTGGGTTGGATGGCTTGGAGTTCAGAACCGTTTTCCGAACACTAGACCGTTAAATATTACTGAACTTTAACAAATGCAAAAGTTTAATAGACAGAAATTCCTTAGTCTTTTTAGATGCTTCTAAAATATACTAAGCAGGAAAATCTATCCTTTTTAAAAGATTGCTTTACAATATAAATAAGCAGAAAATTATATACCTAAACAGTGCCAATAAAACATTGTATTTAAATATACAATAATATATATATAATATATAATATATATATATATATATATATATATGATATATATAATATATATATAGTATATATATATATATATATATCTAGGTATATATATATATATATATATAGTATGCTATATATATGTATCTATATATATATATGTATATATATATATATATATATATATATATATATATATATATATATATATATATATATATAATATATACGCAAACGGATACTTTAAAAAAACTCAGAACAAACTATGCATACTAGTAAAATTTACACCTTATTGCAATAGTAAAAAAAAAGCATTATGTAACTGCAATTGCATTAAGAGAAGAAGGTTCATTTTTCTCTCCAGTGATTTCCCTGGTATAAGATTTCATTTAAATTTACTGCGAGCTTATGCAATCTTTAATTAAGATCGGAAAAACATACGATAAAATCGAGCATACATATATCGGAGAGAGAGAGAGAGAGAGAGAGAGAGAGAGAGAGAGAGACCCATACAACTAAACAGTATTTTTTACTTAAACCCGAAATAATCTAACCGTTAAGAATGATTTTAGACAAGAAGACAGATTAACGTCGGGGGACTGAAGGGTATACAGTAACGTCAAAACAAATGAAACTACACGGACTAATGATAACCACGACAAACCAGGAG
>NC_087203.1:97831387-97836387 GCF_015104395.2 Macrobrachium nipponense
GTGTTTTCCAAGTTACACACACGTGTGCAAAACGACTAACATTACGAGATAAAAAGCAAATCGTAAAACTTCGTTTAAACAGAACAAATTTTTTTTTCTTATTACCAGATGAAAGGAAATTGTCAAAGTTTGAATGAACAAAAACATTATTATTCCTATTACCAGAAGAACGAAAATTGTTAAATTTCGAAAAAAAAAAAAAAAATGTTTTTATTACCAGATGAAAGAAAACTGTCAAATTTCGAATGAATAAAAACATTTTTTTTTCAGATGAAAGCAAATAATAAAATTCCGAATGAAAAAAAAACATTACTTTCAATTGAGTAAAAAAAAATTTTTTTGGAATAAATCTTTCAGAGCTCTAAAGAAATTCTAGAGAATAACTAATAATTTGAAGTCACTATGCGTCATTCAACCAAGGTTGATATAGCGGGAGAAAAAAATTCTGTCATAACAGGCTGCCATACGGAAGGCCCGAATTACCATGTTCCAACACTCGAAAAGTGGGAGTCTCTACGATATGGGGAATATACATCATATATATGCATATATACACATATATACTATTTATATACATGTGCGTGTGTGTGTGTGTGTGTGTGAGAGAGAGAGAGACTTGATATTCCAGGAATATTTGATCTCGAAAACCTAGGTTCCATTTACATTCCATCAAGTAAATTATAGTTTAGTCGGAATAGAATCCCATTTCCATCTATTTTTTTATATTTTATTTTTATTCAACCTTTTTATATCTTTACCCTTTCGTCGCTTGTGGAAATATTTTCAGATCGGTTGTGAGCACGATGTTTATCGCAACGCTTAATAAACGCATTTTCCAAAGGAATCTACAACGACTGGTTTTATTATTTGGATGAATAAATTACCATACGAGAGAGAGAGAGAGAGAGAGAGAGAGAGAGAGAGAGAGAGAGAGAGAGAGAGAGAGAGAGAGAGATTAGTTTATTTATCAACTGTTCTCTGAAGATCAGTAAGTAACAAGTCAAAATAACATAAAACCCGGCACTTTCTTAATTCCCACAATGATGAACTCGGAGCAAAACACTTTTTCAGAAAATACTTATAAATGTAATACCTTACATTCTCGACCAGACACAATTTTGATTTGGGGAGAAAAGAATAACAGCACTGATACAAGCGTAGTAAAGTGTTGAATTATTTCTTTTTAAGCAGGGAGATCAACAAAAAGCCCGTTTGCCCAAGAGAAGCTTGTTAAAAGAAAAAAAAAATGCATGTAACTGAACGAACTCAATAACGGGGGAAAGGTGTAATATTATGACTTATGATGAATAAGAAATAAAATTCACGCCGCTTTCAAGGCCAACCATATGGGCTTCTCCCTTTATCTAATCAAGAAGAAAGTCGGGTGGGTGGGGGGTGGGGGGGCGGCGGCTAGGAGAAGGAGGGGGCTAGGGGGAGGGGGGATGGGTAGAATCACAAACCAAAAAGGAAGGAATATTCACACCTCTTGAAGGGGAGAAGGTCAGGACATTGACAAAACAATAAACACGGAGAGTCAGCGTCTCAAAGTTCATTTTCCTAACGCAAGAAGAGGCTAAACGAATTACATGTGCCTCTGAGGAGGTAGCCACAAAGGTCCAGCTTAAATGTACTAACAAGTTCACTGCCAAAGAATTTCAGGGCTCTGAGGCCACAGTCCTTTCTTTTCTTTTCTTTTGCTGCGAAACCTTTTATCGAAATTAACGCCGACGGTCCACAGAGCCAGGACCTGATTGAGAGTTCCTTACGAGATTTTTTTAAAAAGAATTTCGAGAGAGAGAGAGAGAGAGAGAGAGAGAGAGAGAGAGAGAGAGAGAGAGAGAACAGTTACTGAAGATATACTAAACTTACTAACAGAGAGAGAGAGAGAGAGAGAGAGAGAGAGAGAGAGAGAGCGTTACAAGGACCAGGATGTCTCAAAGACTTATTAGTCCATCCGAGGAGACGTCATGTGCCCACTTATCTCTAGGAGCAGGTTTTACAATTCATTCACGGTGTTCTACTGATTTTGTCTAGCTTTCTTTTGAACTCTTTCACACTTTAGAAAACAGTTACTGCAGCGATACTAAACTTACTGAGAGAGAGAGAGAGAGAGAGAGAGAGAGAGAGAGAGAGAGATACCACAACATTCTTCACGAAATGAATGAATTCCTCCAAATGAGAAAATGCCCACATAAATTAAATCCAGCAATCCGAGTATGACAAGCTCAGTGGTTTGGTGCCGAACGATAAAACTGAAGCAATTAGATCAGCTCTTAAAAAGCGCTCTTATCGAGGCAAGAGAATGGCAGACAAGCGCCAAAACACGAGTTTCAAATGAAGCAGGAACAGAAAAAGCAGAGCGCAAAGAGAGAACCCAAAACTGCTCTTCTTCTGCTGATCCACATCAGCAGTTCTGCGTTGTGCAGTTGAAAAAGATAGACAATGAACAATATCGCTGAAATCATTCAAGACTTAGGTTTTAAAAGATTATAAGCTAGTGCAGTTTTCCAAGAATTAGTCGAGAGACTACTAGAGGCAAGTGGCTAATGTTATGTTATATTATTGCAAAATTATATGGCACTTTTTTTATAAGATGCTCTAACAAATTTAGGAAATTAACTCTTGTTTTAACTTTTGTGTTGTTATTCAGATATACAAGTCCAAAATCTCATCACTGAATTATACGTAGTAAGTAAAATTCATTTCAGCCTAAGAAAATGTCTTTCATAAAGGAGATTTATAAGTACACCGGACACACCATAAATCAATTTCTGACTACCCAAAAAAATACTCTTAACATTATACTACTTTTCACCTAACAATTTCGCCAGTATTCAGTGACGATACAATCTTTGTTCCTGTTAAATCCTATTCTGCCTCAGATGACCTCAACAGCGAATTAGGTCTCGGGTAATTATTCAAAGTCAGCGAATTAGGCCTCGGGTAATTATTCGAAGTTAGGGGTCACCACTAAGTTGGGGAATGGCACAGGGATAGCAGTCTTATCCAAAATTACTGGCTCAACACCGGGAGGCTAACACCTGGAATCACCCACCTATATATATATATATATATATATATATATATATATATATATATATATATATATATATATATATATATATATATATATATATATATAATATAAATAAATATGTGTGCGTGTGTGTACTTTCCTCAAATTGTCAACATTTGTTTAATTGATGAACAGGAGAAACGTTCTGTATTACAATTCCTTCATTCTGTATAACAGGTATTCTTTTTCTAGTCTCGCTTCATGCATACCAACACCCTTGATCTTCTTGGCCTCTGCTGTTAATTCGCTCTTCTGACGTATCTTTCTCCTCGCGCTGCTTCTTTCTCTCAGAAACTCGTGATCTGGCAAGTAGGTCGGTCGAACCCTTAGCTTAATTAAGGACGCAACATTTCTCCCAACAGGTAAAGCCGCTCGGTGCCAACCTTGCGAAGCGGATGATTGCGGCCGTGGGGTTGGGGCTGGGGGTTGGGGTGAGGTTGGGAGTTGAGGGGTTCGGCTGGACAGAGGGAGAGGAGCAACGAGGAAGAGAAGAAGAAGCCGAAGCAGCGGCAGTCAACGGAGGTGTGAGAAGAGAAAGGAGTCCCGGTCATGCAATACAATTTCCTCCAAGCACAAAATCCTAAAGCCCTCAAATTCCCCGACTTTATCCTCATACCCTCAACAGGTGTCGCCCGGGATTGGCAGATGAAGGCGGCGCAAAGCCCCACTTTCCCGCTCCCAGTCGAAAATCGTCCCGCGATATCAAGAAAAGGCAGAGAAAAGGAAACGGGGACAAATAACCCACTTTTAACGACGACACTGAACGCCAGTCATGATCCCTTTGGGTTTGTTGACTTTCCCGGCATGAGGACAAGAGAAGTCTCGTTGTTGCTGTTGTTTTTGTTGTTTACTGTTTTTGTTTTTTCTGATTACGGAAGCTAATGAACTTTAAGAAAATTCTTTCAAGGAATGTTGGAAGTTATAAAAAATATTTTTTTTACATAGAATAAATATGAAAAGAATCTTATTAAATGCCGCAGCAGTAAAAAAAAATAAATAAATAGAAAAAAGCACAAGAGTAAGGTAAGATGGTGTAAATGAAAGCAGAATGAATGTAGAGCAGACATCAAGGACTTCGCCCAAAGCTCCCTAAGACATACAAGCAAAGTAACCGAGGTGTGGTTGGGGGGGGGGGGGGGGGGGGGGGGGGGGTGGTGTGGGGTGGGGGGGGGGGGGGGGGGGGGGGGGGGGGGGGGTGGGGGGGGGGGGGGGGGGGGGGGCGCGTCGGGTGGGCAGCAGAGAGACCGAGGAAGCAAGCTGCCGAATTTGGCGCAGGTGGTCGAGGAGTCACAGGAGTCAACACAGAAGTTTTGTGAACGTCAAGACGTTTTCATTTATCAATTAGATTATCTTAATATTTCTCCTGCTATTGGGACACAAGATATCAGTACAATGGAAACCAAAGACTGAAAGAAGCGAGCAAATACCCACACCGGCACAGAATACCCAGAGATTCTTGTCTGAATGCATTTTTTGTTCCCTTAAATGAGAAGTAATCAAGACTCTGCGCTTTTGTAGGGCACGGTAAACAAAATCATATGTCATCCCATCATGATGACATCGTAAACATTTACTTAACTCGACGGCTTGGGTTTAATATTCGGAATGAACGCAACCTGATCTTTCAGTATAAAAAAAAAAAAAAATTCCTTTGCAGCTACAGACTTCACAATTATTCGTAAAAGACCTGCTATTAAACCAACAGTCACAAAACCGTTTCCAAACAAAATTTCATAATAAAAAAATTGTTTTCTTCATGTTAATAAGATGACGCCTTTACGGCAATACAGAACTACTTACTCATCTACTACATACTTGACATATTGCAATTAATAATGGGCTCACACACAAAATAAAATGAAATAACTTGGGGTGTCCCGATTATTATGCATAAACGAGACATCAGAATTTCACAAAACATCCT
>NC_087203.1:97841387-97846387 GCF_015104395.2 Macrobrachium nipponense
AACCCAATGAAAAATATTGCGTTATTTGAATGCCTTTCGTGCCTTGACCAAAGAAGTCAATTTTATATGAAATGCTTTCAACTGAACTAAATATATCGATTAAAAATTTTTTTATTATTCAACCAGAACAAAATAACCATGAAGAGACAAAAGTAGGAAGAGTAGAACTGAATGGGGACATGTGAAAAAATTTACGGCATCATAAAAAATCTAAAAAATTAAAAGAAATATATAACAGCGATGAATCATCCTACACTTTCAGTACATCATGTTGGCAGCTGAAAAAGTTTTTTTAAAAGCTTCTCTGAATGAAAATAAATACATAGTAAAAAAAAGAAGAAGAAGAAGAAAAATAAGCGTAATATTATCCGTTTCCTAAACCAACACAAAAGGTTCAATATTTACGAGAAAATGATTCCAGTAATACAGGCCTTAACCTCCCAGGGATGTTGCAACGGAGCTAGAGAGAGGAAGATGCCACATTAGCAGATAGCTAATAAGTATTAAGTATCCTTCATTCTCAGTTTTCTCGATCGCCTTAGCCCTTTTGTTTTCCGTCAGTCTCTCTCTCTCTCTCTCTCTCTCTCTCTCTCTCTCTCTCTCTCTCATCGATATGGAATCATAAAATTTTCACTGAAAATATTATGATTGTGCAAAAAAGGTTAGGAAAAAGCTATTAATATATGTATACACATACACACATATATATAGACATGTATATAATATGCATTAAGCTGCAGATGTCCTTTGATATCCAATTCACTCTGCCTTGTTTTTAATATATTTTCATATATGTTAACCGATGGGTAACTTTTTAGTTTATAATAATTTCGTCCTCTCGTGGATTCGAACCAGCGCACAGAGGAGAAATCATGGCTTCAGTGACGTCACTTAGTCCTAATTTCTCCTCTGTGTGCTGGTTCGAATCCACGAGAGGACAAAATTATTGTAAACTAAAAAGTTCCCCTTCGGTTAACATATATGAAAATATATTCCGAAAGGCAAGAGTTGAATTGGTATTAAAGGACATACTTAATGCCATATATATATAATATAAGTATATATAATATTTATATATATCTATATATATGAATTATATGAATCACGGTGATGTGATGAAAATGTATATGATATATGTGATTTAACTGCATTTAACGCTGCGTGATACAAAGGGCCACTAAAATTAACCCACTTTTGTTTTGGCAATGCCTTATCTTTCACCAATCCCCAATCATCAACAGGCTTTTTAACCCTTTTGCGACCAGGATGGCTCCAGTGTATTTGCCTGTGAGAGAATAGTGCATATCTATAAAAATTATTTCAAATCTTGGGAGAGACAGAGGAGGAGAGAAAGAGCATAGTATAAATAAATGCCATCTTAATCCGAAGATGTGTTCCTTGCATGTATAACAAGGATACCAAGATGCCACTGCTACCCTTTGGTATGTACTAACAGTAGGCTGTATGAGGTGGGGTCGAGTTTGAGGGAGCGTTTGGGGGCGGGGGAAGCAGTGCCTCAAGGAATGCCAAGGTATTCTCAGTAGCAGATGGACTCACGAGTGATTTATTTCTTTGTCCCACTACTTTTTTCCCCTTCGTTATTTTTTGCCTCCGATCTCCTGACGAGACGTCAACAAAACAGATGAGAAGACATTGCCCTCGTGATCACATTTTATTACTTGGACTAATGTTTATTTCTTTACGGTTCAAAGAACCCATCTCCCAACTTTCCTTTGTCACGCTTTCTTTTGTGAAAGATCTCGAAGTAATTAGATGTAATCATCATTAACAGTGTAATATAGGCCTGATGTGATATTGGCCGGTTGAATTTTAACAAAGACACCCATCAATTAGTCAGATGTAATGACTTGACTAAAAACTCAAATGGCACCGCAATATATATCCACAATTAAGCAATGAAAAATCCATCTTTTTTTTCTATGGCAAAACAAGAAATAAATTCTTCTGCTATTTACATGAGCATATCAGCCATTGTTTGGCAGCACTTAATCTCCTCTGTGAACCTGAGTACTTGAGGATCTTCTTTATTGGCGCAAAAAAGAGCGGCCATCGGCAATGGAACAAAGCTCATGACAAAAGGTACTGGGAAGCCAATAAAGAAGGTTTAAAACTTGTGGATAAAAAATGACAGTTGTTACTCCTCTACCAGAAGTTTTGCGTAGCTGATGAAGGTATATTAGACATTATTTTTGGCGTCTAGATTATCTCAAAATGTCGCATTCCTTTGGGCTACTCTCCTTCTGGATGTGTTGGAGCCTATATATATATATATATATATATATATATATAATATTATATATATAATTATATATTATATATATATATATATTATTACATATATATATATATATATATATATATCATATATATATATATATATATATATATATATATATATGCTAGATGTCTATAATTATAACTCGTACTCGGCATGTTTTCTTCACTGGATAGATACGCTACGAGTCTGAACACGAGGTTAATATGAGACGCTATAAATTAAGGCGATTTCAGTACGAGTTTACATAAAGATTTTCTTTTTTACTATCATCAGAGTACGAGTTTGTCAGTAGTTTGTTCCGAGTTGTCATGACTTTAAAAGTAGCAACGATCCCAATGCGAGTGGTGTCGATCAGTGACTCTTGGAGCACTTCATATAAAATGGCTTTGTTGCATCTGTCCGGGCCCAAATTACATTATTTTCTGCCCTCTGTATTTCATGAATTACTTTTGATCCTCTTCCCGTCTTTTAACTAATTCAGCTGTGATTCTCACCTCTCATGAAAAATGAACCTCTTCGGAGAAACTCCACAAGAATCCAAAAGTTACTGAGTCAACTCCGAAAACAGTAACATATCTCACTCTCTCATTAATCCTGATTCTCATGAAAATTATATATTCTTTTGATAATTCACGTTACATCGTTACCTCCTTTCCTTGGAAAATGGAAAATCCACTTCACTCTATATTCCACAGTTGTCCATCTGTTCTTATTCGATTCAGCGCCCTGACCATCAGCAGTTCTCATTAACTTTTGATTTCACGACTTCTCACATCTTTCTCATTTTCTCCACCAAATTTCCTCTGTTCGCCTCCACTTCTTCGCCCTTTACAGCCTTCACTGTCATCTTCAAAGAGAGAGAGAGAGAGAGAGAGAGAGAGAGAGAGAGAGAGAGAAACTCTTTCTGTTGTCTACTCTCGCTACAACTATATGATTCAACGAATCGAAAACAATTATCCAGTGGACTTTCAGGAGCAAAGTTTAGTAGTTAAATTTTGGAGAGAGGGAGATGCAGTGATACTGGTGGATATTTAAAGCTTCTGTTCTCATATCGTGGTCTTTATGCTACTAATTTCGAAGGAAAATATTCAAGGTAAAAGTTTGGATAAGAATAAGATTAAGAACGATATACAGTCAAATGGTGCAGAGTTATAGAAATAAAATGAACAATGGCAATATAAACCCAAGATGATAGTAAGTTATATTAACGGTATGAAAAATACTAATATCACTCCGCACTTACTATTAGTTGTTATAACTTCACTGACTTTGGAATAACACGTATATAGATTAAAAAATTGCAGGGTCTTTCCTAAAACACAAACATTTGTGTAAGCAGCAATATTTATTTAGTATATTTCGCAAGCAATTTTACGTTGAAAATCACAAAGAGATGCGACTGCTGACATCGTTGTCTTATAGCCTTTCCCTGTCTGTCATTCCTGCTACGGGATGTCTCTCTCTCTCTCTCTCTCTCTCTCTCTCTCTCTCTCTCTCTCTCTCTCTCAAGCTTGTAATGTAAAAAGAGCAGTCTGGCATTCCGTTCACTATCTTCATGAGGCTTGAAATTGCCTGACACAGATATAAGTCTTATCAGACACGTGTAAACACCGCACAAAGGGAAAGAGATTCCCAAATGCATTTCTTATTTCGCTTAACCGTATTTACGGAGGTGTTCTCTCTCTCTCTCTCTCTCTCTCTCTCTCTCTCTCTCTCTCTCTCTCTCTCTCTCTCTCTCCCTCTCTCTCTCTCTCTCTCTCTCTCTCTCTCAGAGAGAGAGAGAGAGAGAGAGAGAAAGGGTTCCCACCCTTCCGTTCGTCAGTGCTCTTCTGTCTCATAATTTCTTTCTGGGAGAAAGTTAGATGGCACCGAAAGGACGGAACGATTACCGTTGGTGACTTGTCTTAAATTGAAGAGAGAGGTTAATCAAAACTTTAAGCTTCTTAAATAAATATTACAGACACTATCATGACATAGGGTCACACATTTTGACATACCGCTAGTTTATGATGTTCTATAAAATGTTGCTTGCGAAAAAATTATATAGGCAATGTTTCAATATTCAGAAATAATTTTCAAACATATGCCCATGTCCTGAGAGCACACTGCCATAATATAGAGAACTAGGTGAAGGTTACACTAAGTTTTTACATGCCCAATTAAAATATTAAGAATCAGGGACGTTGGCTAAGAGGCAAGCAGCATGTCCTATATAAGTCTTAATTGTTCAGAATTCGCGATAATTAACTAGCTTATAATATTGTTCCATCGCTTTTCTGTATAAACTCTGGATAAAATTTTTGTAACGCGCGAACTTTCTTAAATAGAGCCCCATTCTCGAGGCAATTTCAAAAACGTTCTACGATGTTTAGAAGCACTGTAAATAAATATTCAAACATCTATTCATATACAAATTTAGTACGGAACGTATAGCGAATTAGGATTCATTCATCTCTCATTTACAATTTACAAACGAAGGCTTAATAATCTATTAGATTTATTAAGAGCAATTGGCACGTTTTTTTTTTTATTTTTTTATCAGTCCTTATTTTGATGCTCGAAAAAGAAATCAACGTCTTGGCAAAACGAATTTTATTGCGTCCGATCATCGACAATAATTCACGAAAGTGAGTCAAGTTTACGACTGCGCTGGCAACAGAGTGAAAAGAGACCGACCAGCCTCTGTTAAGCTATCTTCATC